>NW_027417810.1:0-135194 GCF_009905375.1 Apium graveolens | reverse complement strand
CTGCAAACTCTGATGGGTTAAACTCTGATGTTATTGAAACTGCGGTGACTATGCCAAAAGAAAATGCACCTGTGCAGGGGGAGCATATAGAAGATCAAACCACATCTCAAGAAGCATCAGAATCAAGAACAGGCTCTTCAAGTTCTGATGAGCCAAGTTCTGATAATTCTGGAAACTCAAATTCTGAAGGATCCAATTCAGAGAGCATAATTTCAGGGGGGAGCGTCAGAAAATGTTGATGGAGACAACATGGATCATGGGGGAGCATCCAGTTCTAGAGATAACCTTCCATCTGCAAGGAAGTGGACTAAAGCACATACACTTGACTTGATTATTGGAGATCCTGAAGCAGGTATAAGAACTAGAACAACAACATCAAATGAATGCCTCTATCACTCTTTTCTTTCTCAGACTGAACCAAAGAAAGTGGAAGAAGCTCTTCAAGATGCTGATTGGGTACAAGCAATGCAGGAAGAGTTAAATGAACTTGAAAGAAATAAAGTCTGGACCCTAGTGCCAAGACCAAAGAACAGATCTATTGTTGATACAAAGTGGGTGTTCAGAAACAAAACTGAGAGAGATGGAATAATTACAAGGATCAAAGCAAGGCTGGTTGTAAAAGGATATTCTCAACAGGAGGGAATTGATTACGATGAAACATTTGCACCAGTTGCTAGATTGGAAGCCATAAGGATATTTTTGGCTTATGCTGCTCACAAAAAGTTTACAGTCTTTCAAATGGATGTAAAAAGTGCTTTTCTTAATGGAGAATTAGAAGAAGAAGTATATGTTAAACAACCTCCAGGTTTTGTAGATTCAAAATTTCCTCATCATGTCTACAGACTTGATAAAGCACTTTATGGCCTTAAGCAAGCTCCAAGAGCATGGTATGAGACATTAGCTCAATTTCTTCTGGAAAGTGGATTTAACAAAGAGACTATTGACAAAACATTATTTTATCTCAACCATGGAAAGGACTTACTTTTAGTGCAGATATATGTTGATGATATCATTTTTGGTTCTACAAATGACAGACTTTATAAAAGGTTTGCCAAGCTAATATAGTCAAGATATCAAATGAGTATGATGGGAGAACTTAGCTATTTTCTGGGCCTTCAAGTCAAGCAGAATGAAGAAGGAACTTTTATTTGTCAATCTAAGTACACCAGAAATTTGTTGAAGAAATTTGGAATACAAGATTGTTCAAGTGCATCCACTCCTATGGCCACTGCAACAAAATTGGATAAGGATACCGGTACATCAGTAGATATTACTGATTACAGAGGTATAATTGGCTCACTACTCTATCTAACTGCAAGTAAACCTGATATCATGTATACTACCTGTCTTTGTGCAAGATTTCAAGCAGATCCAAGAGAACCTCACTTAACAGTTGTGAAAAGAATTTTCAAGTACCTTAAGGGTATAGCTGATCTAGGATTGTGGTATCCTAGGGAATCAGACTTTAAGCTAATAGGTTAATCAGATGCAGATTTTGCAGGATGCAAAATTGACTTAGAAAAGCACAAGTGGAAGCTGCCAATTTCTTGGAGGCAGATTGGTTTCTTGGTTTAGAAAGAAATAAAAGTCAATTTCCACATCAACTGCAGAAGCAGAGTACATTGCTGCAGGAAGCTGTTGTACACAGTTTCTTTGGATGAAGAATCAGTTACTGGATTATGGGTTAACATATTCTAAAATCCCTATTTACTGTGATAATCAAAGTGCTATTGCTATGACAGGTAATCCAGTTCAACACTCAATGACAAAGCACATCAACATTAGGTACCACTTCATAAAGGAACATGTGGATGAAGGTACAGTGGAATTGCATTTTGTTCCAACAGATCAACAACTAGCAGATATCTTCACAAAACCACTATGTGAAGCTACTTTTACAAGATTGGTAAATGAACTTGGAATGGTTTTAGGTTCTTTCTCTAAATCTACTTAGTTTATGTTCTAATGCATCAGATTTTATGATCAGTATTTATAGATATTACTATCTTGGTGTATTCTGTGCTTAAATTGAAAATTCTCAAAGTGCTGATTGTTGTCTGATGTGAATTTCTAAACTTTGATAGTGATATGAATGTTTCTGTAACTATTCAATCCAATGAGGATAATTGTGCTAGATGTTGACCTAGTAGTCTTTAATATACTAATAATCTCATGTTTGAAGTAATTGTTTATATGGAAATCTTTTAACACAAGCAAATTCTGATATTGAGCTTGGTTAAAGTTTACTTTGTGTATCTTATTACTAAGTCAAAAACTAGAATAGTGCTTCTTATCTGTTAAGTTCGATGCTAGTAAATCTGATGGATGTACTAAGTGCTGATAAGCCTCACTTATCAAAAGAAAAAGAAAAGAAAAGAAATATCATGTACTCCTTTGAGATCTAGAGAAAAGTATATGTGGAAGGGAAGACCCAAGTGCATTGCTGGTATTAAGTAATATGCATTAGAAAAAGCAAAATAAAATTTTATTGGTGACTTTTCACATTCTCTGATTACTGCAGAAATACTCTGATAATAGCATAAATTCTGATAAGCAGTTGTGACTCACTTACACTGAGAAGCCACTGTAAAAAGGAATTTCAAAAGATGCATAAAATGAGCACAAAACAGTTAAGGTGGATTCATGCATGAACTCATTCTATAGTAGACTTCAGAGTAATGACAGATTTTAAGCAAAGTTCTTAGTTATGCCTTATTTCTAAGTTGTACTGAAGTGAATCAGACTTTACTCTGTCTGCTATTTAGCTTAATGCATACACATACACTCCATATGAATGATGAAAATTATTGTGGTGATAAATGTTATTTTGGATGAACAGTTTAACTGTCAGTTGCATAAATTCGGAGGACAAGTTCTGATGGAAGTTCTGATGATTAAGTTCTGATGTACCCATATCAGTATTTGTGTGAAGAATTACAGGAATAAACTTTCACTTTTCGAGTTAAGGAGCCATATTCTGATGACTTTTAAATTCTGATAATAATCAAGTTTTGATGCTGACGTGGCAGTATTATTTACTTGGTTTATTTTTGGTCATTACTTGAACGGTCATATTTTCTCAGAATATAGGTTTATGTGAGTTAAATTAGTAATAATCATTTGTTTAGTGGGAATAGTTTTTTTAAAAAAACTGAACGTGCAATATAATTATTACTTATTTACCGTGCCCATTAACTTTTGCCTTAACTGTTGCATGCCTGACAGGTGTAAAGTTCTGTTCCACTTCTTATTAACTGCTGTCACGTGGGGTGTCTAAGTAAAAGAGATAAAAGATTTTTAAATCTTTTCTTATTCTCTCTCACATTTTCTGACGGTTTTCTTTACAGACATTTTCTCAAACACCTTACAGGCACTCTAACTTCTCACTTATTTCTGATGGCGCCCAAGGATTTGATTGTTGATGGAGCCAAGTTTGTCCCAAATAATTATGCTGCAATCTTGACCAAGGCTGAAGCTCCATCAGATTTGCACTTTGTGCAAGATTTATTAGCTCATAGTGAGATTGGGTATACTTTGATCCAACCTCAAACTATTTCAAGCCAACAAGTGCTGACATTTTGGAGAACTGGGCTTTTTGATGATGGTGGTGCTACTGGTACTCCAAGCATCATTTTCACATCAGGAGATGTCAAGCATGTGGTTACTCCTGGAGCAGTTCGTAAAGCTCTCCACTTATCTGAAGGTTGCATATTCTCAACAGTGGAGGATCCTATCTTACAACAGCTCATGGCCAGTTTGGGTTATGAGGAAAGTTTGGGAAAGCTGGGTCAACTGAAAAGAGCAAATATCAGAAAGGAATGGAGCTTTTTCTTTGATTATATCACTTAGGCATTCGCCAATAAATGCTCAAACTTTGATGCTATTCCCATCATGAGTCAGCAAATCGGGTATGCCCTTATTCATCAAACTCATTTTAATTTTGCAAGTGTTGTGTTAGGTTTCATAGGGGATAGGATGACAGAGGATAGGAATGTAGTATACTTTGTTAGATTCTGTCAGCTTATATATACTTTCTGTTGTGCTGATGAACCCCAAGCTTGCAAAAAGGGCTTTTAATGATTTGTTAAATGCTGACATTAAGAAACAAGTATAGAGACCCTTACAGATTCCTGAGTTAGTAAAACAGATCTTTGTAAATGCTGATCCACAAACATACACATCTGTTTACCCCGATGTTCAATCCACCAACACATCACAGCCAACACAACAGCTATCAGAACATACCTCAACTACACAACAACCTCAAACTTCTCAACCTCAACCTACTCAACCCTCCATCAGGACATATTTCAAACCATCACAGTCATCTCAAGCTCAGCCTTCAGCACATCTAGTGAAGCCTTCATCTTCCAAAACCAAGAGGACTAAGATAGTACCTCAGTCTCAACAGAAGAGAAGGAGAATTATTCTGAGAGATGAGTCAGACAATGAGGAACAGGTTCCGATATCAGAACCTGCTGTTATAGAAGCTGAGAAGATCTCTTCTCAGAAAAATACTGAAACTGGGAGTTCTAGGCCCCTCAAAAGGCTTAGAAAGCTAAATTCTGATGATGAAGCTCCCAAAGTCTCTAATTCTGCAAAAAGACTTAGAAAGCAAAGAGCCAGGAGGGCTGTAAGTGTATCATTACACTCTGAAGACACTCTGGAAGCAGCAGCTAAGGAAGGGGGTCAGGAATCTCTGATCCCAACAGAACCTATAGTAATTGAATTACTTCCCACAGCTGAATCAGACTTTACTCAAGCTCCAAAGTCTCATATTCAAGAGCAAAAGGATATTCCAGAGCAAGTGCCTACACCTCCTGTGTCTCCTATAATTAATCCAGTACATGTTGAAGACCCAGGTACAAGTGCTGAAATTGATATTCATAACTTGATTGTACCTGAGGTTCTGTACTTGGAAGCTCCACAAACTCCACTCACTCCACCAACAACACCAATTCTAGATGCTAATTTCAATGAAAATATTCCAACCACACCAATTCTGAATCTGGATGATGAAAATCAGATTGAAGGTGGGCATCAAGATTTGGCTGTTGATCATAACTTAGCTACAGATCAGAACTTAGAGGATGATGTTGAAGTCTCTATAGCCTCACATACTGTTATTCTATCAGAGGATGCTGATACTGCAGGCTCTATAAGTTCTGATGCTGATAATGCTGAACTTACTGGTGAAGCTGCTGCAAATGTAGATGCTGATGCAACTGGTCCATCAGGACATGCACCTCACCAAGCTCCATGTAAAGCTGATTTGATCAAGAAGTTTGTTAGGGGGGATGCACCAGTACCTTGGAGTGAAACTCCTAGAGGAAAGGAGTGGACTAAGGAATGAAACTCAGTTAGTTTTGTTCCTACTGAAAATTTTTTTGTTGAGCACCTTGCCAAAACTGATGAAATACTGATAATGATGATTTCAAGGCACAACTGAGATTTACTGCACTGAGTACTAGGCACCTTCAAGGTCAACACTCAATAACTCATGACAAGGTGAATAAAATTCAAGAATCTTTGATCCAGCAAGATATGAATATAAAATTAGAAAAGAACAGATTTTTCAAGCCAGCCTTTGACAGAATTGGGTATATTAAAAAAACCCAGGAGAAGCAACAGGCTCAGATTGATGAAATTCTGAAGAATCAAGCTTCTCATCAAACTCAACTCAATGAGATCCAATCCTCAGTGGAATTGCTTGTCTCTCTTCTTTTACCTGCTGATGCCAAAAAGGGGGAGAAAGTAATTAAGTCCAAATGCAAATCTATTCAATCACTAAAGGGTAAGGATGATGGAAATGATGACCAGGAAAACTCTGGAATGGGTAGAGTTCATGGTCAAGGCAAAGGTGGCAAAGGTTCTTCATCAAAGACAACTGAAATTTCTACACAAAGAATAAGTTCTGATACTGGTAAAAGGATAAGTTCTGATACTGGTAAAAGGATAAGTTCTACTGAACATCTGGAACTTGATGAAGAGATTTCAAAGAGATTATTTTTTAAAGAAAATCCTGGAATGGACTTCGAAAGTCTAAAGGAAGAAGAAGCTAGACTTAAAGCAGAAAAAGTCAACTCCAAATCTAAAGCTTCTGTTCTTGAAAAGAAAATTCCAAAACCTAAGGGTATTGTGATTAAGGAAAGGACAAATTCTGAGGCAACCAAATCCAAATCACAAGTGGAGATAGATCCAAGATCTAAGGGCAAAGAAAAAGTTGATGAACCTGTAAAGGTATATGTGCCAGTCATGGATGAAGAAATAATTGATGAAGAAGATGCTAGTCTTACTCTGATGAAAAAGAAGATTTCTCAACCAACCTCTAACATGGCTCAAGTTGTTCAGAGTCAAGATATAGTAAATTCTGATATGATAGTGAAGCAATCAACCTCTGACATAGCTCAAGTTGGCCTGATATCATAAGATAAGGAAAAGGAAACCTCTGATATTGCTCATGTTAAACCTATAAAGATGCTACTACCAGGATTCACCAATGCTAAATAGACTCAACCTTTAAAGATTACATCAAGTGGTTTTGAAGCAAGAGTTATTACAGGAAAGGAAACAAGAGACAAATCTGGATTAGGTAGTTCAAAAGAGAAGAGAGTAAGAAATACTACCAATGATCCAACTTCCTTAAGTGAACCATGTGTAAGAGCAACTCCTGAGAGATTGAATCAACTTAAATTTGTACAAATGGTTTACCCCTCTGTTTTGAAAGAAGACATCATGTTATACTTTATGACAGATGGGAGGGTATTCCAGATCAGGGATAATGCAATTTCATTGAAGTATTTTGAAGAACTGGAACATGTTTTATTTCTGCTTCAAATTAAAAACAGATCAACAGATGGTGCTGCAGAGTGTTTAAAATCAAATATTCAAAGACAAAAGAAGCTTTACTCTGTAAAGTCTGACAGCTCATAATGTCCCAAGTACAGATCTCACAGTGGAGAAATTGTTGAAATGAAGCCTAATACTGCTAAAATCATCACTACATTTTCTGGTATTAAGGGACTTAAATTCAATCTTGAGTCTGATAAAGCCTATATCATCAGACTAGATCAGGATATAAGGAAATCTAAAATAAATGATCTCAGGGCTGCTATTTTTCAAACTGGTGAAGATACAGTTAAATTGAAGAATGCTAAAAGGAGGATGGTCAATGAACTTGAATATGCTGAGAGATGTTTGTTGAAGAACTATCTCAGAACAACTCCTGATATCAAAGAGATCAGAAATTGAAGCCAAGTCAAAGATCTACAACTGCTTAAATTCTGAAGTGTATACAGAATGAAGCTGTTATCAGACCTCGAGGATGGTAAAGCTATAATTACTGTAAGTTGTAGTTATCTAGTCAAATTCTCATGCATTTGTACTTAATGTTTTTGACATCATCAAATATCTGTTAAACTTGTATATTATGCTAATTTATAAGTTGGGGGAGATTGTTAGATATATTTGTGATGTCATGTCTAATATGATTTGTGTTTAGTCTTCAGATCTTACTTAATTGGACAAATCAGTACTTAACTGGAAATCAGTACTTATACTGAAGTCAGGATTTAAGATATCAAAACTTAAGTTGTCAGAACTTAAGTTATCAGGAGATATTTATCAGGAGATAATATCAGGACTTAAGGAGACGTTCAGATAAGGAAGGCGGCTGATTGAAAGGAAAGAAGATCAAGACAAACATAAGAAGAGATATGCATGGAGAGGAATTCTATGAGGAATAGAATACTTGGAAGAAAAGATAACTGGTTGATATTTTTAGGAAGCAGAATTATATTCGATATCAATTAGAAGATTATCTTATAAATGTGTAGTATATAAACACAGGCATAGGGTTTACACTATATGTGTTAACATAATCGAGTTTATTATTTATTATAACCCTAGCAGCTCTCGTGATAATTTGTTCATCACTGAGAGAGGACAGTTCTTTGTAACAGAGTTTATTGTGTTAAATAAAATCTGTGTTTTGTTACTTGAGTTCTTATATTCGATTTGATTGTAGTAAACACTATATTCAACCCCCTTCTACAGTGTGTGTGACCTAACAATATATGGCTCCAGTGTTCCATCATGTTCATCTTTCTCTCGAGGCGATGGGGCCTACAGTTGGAGAGCCTCGAGAGGCCGATGTAATTGACATGACACAGCCGTCTCAGCAGGTGTCACAGGGCCCGACACAGGCATCTGTATTTGCAGCAGGGTCGTCTTCGAGGCCTGAGAAGATGGATATCCGCCGCCCTGTGGAAGAGAAATAAGAGATAAATAAGAGACTAAAGTGGGAGAGGATGGACGCTATTAGGAGGGATTGGGGATGGGCTGGTTTGCCCGGGAGTCGTCCTATTAAACACGATCTTAAGTGGACCTTGGACACAAGTGTTATGTAGAGTTTGGAACCTAAAGGATGGCTAGATGATATGATCATATATGCCTACATGGTATAATCTTTGACCTTCTTTCATTTATTTTGTTCTTTTTATTTCATTTATGGTATAACTTGTTTCTTGCAGTGGTTGTTGCGTGATCATGAGGAGCCCATAGCTGCCGCGGGGGTGTATTCAAGGATGCCTTCATACTACTTCATGGGTCCCCTTTATATGGAGTGGCGAAGAAAGTGGACTACTCTCGTCCTATTCTGCGAGGACCATGCATTTTTTTCTTAATTGGATGAGTTGTGGGGTTGGTCCACCAATTAACCAAGTGGACTACATATTTCTTCCCGCGAACGTGAACCGGAACCATTGGATTCTCATGGTATTTTCTGTGAAGGAATGAGGTGTGATGGTACTTGATCCTATGAATTACAATGCTAAATATCCCGAAGAGAAAGAGTGCATGGTAATAGTTCCTCGACGATGTTATAATTTCTAAATCTTTCCTTATTACTTTCGTGAACTGATGTTGTTTTTTATTGTGTCTTAGGTTGGAGTTTTTATAGGTATGCTTGGTTATGTTGGGAAGAATAGAAATTTCCCAGATGAAGAGCCTTTAGTTAATGTTTGGGATGCAATGCCTAAACAAGATAACTACTCAGATTGTGGTGTGTACGTGTGCAAATATATGGACTACACCTTGCAGGGATATGACCTAGCTAAAGTGCGTTGGGATGCCTCGGACATGGAGACCTTTCGTTATAGGATTGCGAAAGAGCTTCAAAGAGGGATGGCTAAACCCATACCAACACATCACATGAGGCAAAGGATGGAGAGGGTAGCCAAAAAGAGTAGTAGTTAGGTCATTCATCTAGTTGTGTAGTTTAGTTGAACTTGTGACTTAATATTATGCTTGTGTACTGTAGTTGAACTTGTTTCGTTACATTCGAACATCATCGCGTGCCCTTTATTTGGTTTAATGAAAATTGACACTTGTTTCGTTTATATCGGTCGTTTATCGACCGTGTCCCTTTCCCGTCCCCTTTTTAGTTTTTTTTTGTTTCTATTTTTTTATTGATTTGTATATATAATGGCCCCATGCACTTGTGTGCAAATTTTAAAAGGATTGGAGAAATTTCAAAATTTGAGGTTTTGTAAATTTTTGACGATTTGGCCCATATTTGGAGGGGTGCCTAAATTTGGCGATTTTTTTTTACAATTTACAGATTGCTGTTGTTTGACTGTGCATATACTGTTGCTTATTTGGTTGGTATCCTGTAAAACAGGTGGGATGGTGCCTTTACAGAAGGCACATTTCCAAAAAAACTTTCTATCCTTTACGCGGAAAATAAGCGCGAAAGGGTTAATGACCTCCGCGGTTATTTTCCGCGGAAAGGACATAAAGATTCTAAAATTTTTATCCCCTATTTTATGTGAAATTTGTAAAATAATGATGTATTTCAACTATATGAACTGCATTATGAAATAAAATGTTGATTAGAACACCATTTCTTATGACTTCCAAAATTTAAGATTTGCTTGACTATATGACTAGCATATGGTCATTTTGCCAACTTTGCATGTAAATTCCCATGCATGACAAGCATAAATATTATAAGATAAATGTACATTCTATTTCATATCACATTAAAAGAGTTGTGTTTTGACATAATAAGTTTTCAAGTAATGGATCAATGACAAATTAGAAATTACATAATTGTCGCAATTCAAATGCAAATAAGTGCATAACTTGTCTAGTTTGACAAAATTACATCGAAATACAACAAAATACTTAAACAAAGGGAATTCTCGTGCGAACTACCCTAACTAACTAAATATCTCTAAAAAGTTAGAGAAGCCGCCCGATAGTCGGTGCGTTGAGACCCCCCCGGGGGGGCGTCAGCCCTGACAATGCATGTAACCCAATAGAGCACAACAACATATCCTTCACGGAGCACACCTTCAGTGACTTCAACATGGGTCTCTTGATCATTCCATATTGTGACGGGAATGATGCTTGACCCGTCGTAGAGAGTGAATTTGTACCATGGTACACGCCTTCAAGCCCATGCGGTGGTATCGTCACCACATAAGTGGGACACCCAACCCTTAATGTGATCAATGCGTACTTGGTCCCGGGTGGCACCCTCACGAGGTTTCAACTTATGTATGTCCACGATCCCATCACATTTCACAATTTTACCGCCATCCCATTCGGATAGTCTCCAAGGGCCATCGGGGGACTCCTTACCCAAGTTCAAAAATGGGAGAAAGTAAGGCAACACATTGCTCCAAACTCTTACAAACATGCAAGGATGGGTTAACCAGTGGCATTCTTCGGCCCAAACCCTTGAACGGTATGCCTCTTATTCTGGAGGGTGCAACTCCGGGTCTTCTTCCTCCACTAGGGGAGGTCCTTCATTAAACCATTCTAGTTCCTCGCTCCATTCACGAGCGATTACATCCAACTCGCTAAATGTTGGTGACATACAATCCTTGAATTCGGAGTCCGAGTCTGAGAATGTGTTGCTAACGTGAGACATCAACTCGTTATTCGAAGTATTGGCCATTTCACCTACATATAACAAGAACAAATACATGTTAGCAAAATGAGGTGGAACTACTAAAATCAATATAAGTGTAAAGCATGATAAAACAATATATAAGAGATTGTTATATAAAATTTAAATTACAATTGGCCACTTTGAATTTTTCTCAATTCTTCCAATTTCACTAAACATTTTCTAGCATCATGTTCCTCAATGTTGCAATGTCCGCATTTCCTTTTTTTTTTGTAAGTTCCTCAACGGGACTTTTAATTCGGTGCTCTTTTTTGCGTCCTTTGGTTTTTGAAACAACGGGGTCAAGAATAGTTTCATGCAACTTCTCTCCACTTTCTTGAGTAATTTTGGTATCAAATTCAATTCCAACACCTTCCACCCCATGAACGGGCATTTTCTCAATAATTTCGGTCTCTCAATTAATAACTCTCACGGCATACTCATAACGTTCCTTCGACGCCATGCAACTATGACTAAACCCTATAGTGAGTAAAGTCATGTGATTAAATCTTTCTGTTGGAGTCAAATCATGGGATGATGCATCATCTACGGGCATGTGATATGGCAACACACCATTAACTTTATTGGCATCCCTAGTCCACCTCCGTTTCACAAAATGTTCCGGTAATTCGACCACACACCTCTTTGAAACACGGCAATAAATGACGACATGACATGCCCGAATGCTCAACATTCTACATATGCAAGAACCCCAAAATGACAACTTGTTGAAGGTAACGAGATAAGTGGTTCTATTAGACTCAACCATTAATGGTCAATAACATTTGTAGTACGTATCCTCCACATCTTCTAAGAAACAACCTCTATCCTTCTCCACAAAGTACTTTGCGGCCTCAACCAATTTGTCTTGAAATTTTTTGAACATCTCTTTCATATAAATGGAAGCGGCATGTTGCTCCAAGGTGGTCTTCAGTCACATGCAATGAATTTTATGATGTGTATTATAATCCTCTTCTTTCTCACGCATAAATTGTCTTTCTAACACTTTTTGTGCACCCTCAACAAATTCTTTCAACCCCGTGCAAGACCCTACATAAGCATTAAAAAAGGCATTCAATTCTTCGCTTCTTGAAGTTGTTTTTTGACTTGCGGAAAAAATGTTACGTGTATAAGCATCGATCCACTTATGCTTCAAATTATACAATCCTCCAACTTGTACTTCAAGATCAATGGTTTCCACATATCCTCAAAAATTTCTTCAGTCAACGAGTGATATATGTAATTGTTGAAGTCACCTTTAAATTCCTCCTTTGCATAGTAGGTTGAGAGCTTCACCGGAAATTTGTTAGTAATGTGCCACGAACATAATAAATGTGTCGTGTTCGATAGTTGAGATTGAATTTCCCCCGCCATCGCTTGATCTTGATCGGTGATAATAGCCAAAGGTGCTTTTCCTTCAACGGTCTCTAACCAAGTACCCAAAACCCACTCAAATGTAGTCTTCAATTCATCACGCATTAGTGCAAATCCAAAGAGAATCGATTGATAGCGATGATTCACCCCGGTGAACGGCAAAAACGGCATAACATACCTATTTGTTCGATATATTGTATCAAATGCAACCACATCACCAAATTTTTTGTAGGCTAATAACGACCGGGGGCCAACCCATAAAAGACACTTCAATCTTCCTTCTTCATCAATTAGAGTCCGATTAAAAAAATTTCCTCCACTTTCCTCTTCTAACCTATGTAACAAATCCAATCCCGCTTGCGTATCATTCACACCCAAATTATCTTTTCTAAAATCTCGCACGACATTTCTCAAGTGTTGGGCATTAAACCCTCCTTGCTCTTCTCCTCCGTGCATTTTTCCAAATATATTCATTTGTTGTCTAGGCACAATACCCGAAACATGTAAACTCTTAATTAAATTCTTTTGGGCGGCGGTTACATGTCGCTCCCTTTTAATCAAATTCATCTTAGAAGGCGACACAACATCGTGATTGTGATTTAATTCCAACGATGTTATCTCTCAATGCCTTGTATTTCGCCTATTAATCACATAGATCCTAAACTTACATTCACTTCTAGGAAGTTTATCTCTACGCCTTTTCTTCTTCTCACTACCGACACTTCCTATCAAAACTTCTTCATCCTCTACGGGTTCTTTATCGCGGTTTTCTCCCGCTAAATTAAAAACATAAGTACGGGCATCTATTGTTTTGTCCACACGCCTTTGTGTATTTTGGATTTTAATTGCAAACCCATTTTTCAAAGCATAGGCCCTAATTACATTTTCGGCGGCTACCAAATTAGGGAAATTTTAACTCAAGAAAGGAATTACAATATCTTCTTCCCCAATAACACTCTTATCCCTACTCTCACTAGAGGTGGCCAGACGGTCGGGCCGGCCGGGCCATACTGAATTTCCGGCTAGCCGTGTCAATAACCCAGTAACTCGTGAATGGCACGTAGAAGTGAACGAGCCGAGCCGTGCCAGTTTATTAAAATGATAACCCGGGATCGGCTCGTGAATTAGGCGAGTTTCCCGAGTTAGGCGAGTTACGCGAATATGAGCCGATTAACCGTTTGTTTGGCGAATTCAGACGAGTTAGCCGGTAATTATGTAATGCTTACATGCTGGAAAGTGAGGCTGGAAACTTGGAAAGTGGAAAGTGGAAACAGATGATATGAATATTATATAACCATTTTATTTATGTATAACAAAATTACAACAAGTGGCAAGCAAAACAAAGCTTTTGGTCCACTACTCCACTCAGTTGTTTTTATTTAATTTTTTATTAGGAATGTACATGTATGTGAATACCAACTTGGTAGTTGGTAATATCAACCGTAAACTGTTGTGAATTGTGATTCAATCAGAAATTGAAAAATTGATAAATATATATTTATATTTATGTAAACTTGTACAACTAGAATCAAAACTAAATATTTAGATAATATTTAGATGGCTACGAATTATGATGAAAACAAATTTGTTATTTTTAAAAAGCAAATAAGTGACTATAGTACTGAAGGTGCAGAAAGAAACAAACTATTTTTTTTGTAACTTCAATTTTTCTTTTCAAAATTGTGTTTTTTTTCGAATTTATAAAACTAACATGTTATAAGGAAAAGAGGACGGTACCTCTATAAATTTTATTAATTAAAAAAATATTACAATTGATTTGAGAGGACTCCTCTCTAAAAAAACTGAACAAACCGTGTTTATATTTTAAGTAAGATACAAAACATAACAAATTTTAAAAATACAAGGCAAACAAATGTTATCAACTATTCAAATTCTTCTTCTTGTGGATCGTTCACTGACATGCCCAATTCCGATGAAGTGTCCATCGTTATCCAAGTATCCTCTTCGCCGTCTGAATCATCTTTTTTCATCCCTTCTTGTCTCTTTGCCGCTTGATCCCAATCCTTTTTGCAAACACATATCTTGACCACATCCTGTAACGGCTCGTATATTTTTAGTATTATTTAAATATGTAATTATTGAATAATTAAATAAATAAAATATGTATATGAGTTCTGCCAGCGGGTTATTGCTTTGTTGTTATGTATATGTGATTATTAGTGTATGAGATTGAATTCCGTGGTTAATTATTGGGTTGTATGATTTTGATTCGCTTTTAAAAGTGATTTTATTGCAGTTTTATTTTCCATAAATATTTGGATTATTTCTAAAATTGTTTTTATGATTTTATAATTACAATATCTGTTTTTGGGATTTTATAAAATTTAGAAATCAATATTTTATTGATTATTTATCCCGAAATGTTTTTCTGATTGTATTTAGTAGTAAAATCAATATTGAATTCAGAAATGCTTTAAAAATTACGAAACTCATATTTAATTAAGTTTGGAATATTCTAAGAATTTTAAAATTATTTTAGAAATTTTTGGGATTAATTTCACACGCGCGTTGATTCGTTTAATTGATAAAGCGAGCGTAAATTACGTTTCAGAAATTATTTTAAAATTACGAAATTTATATTTTTATAAACTTCGGGATATTTGTAATATTTTAAGACTATTTTCGTGATTTTATGAATTTGTTTTAAGTGCAGCTCGATAGGTTAGTTGTGAAACGCGGGTACGAGTTGCATTTCAAAAATTATGAAAATTTTATTTTATTAGTTTCGGGATTTTTTGAAAATTTTAAGACTGTTTTCATGAGTTTCTGAAACCGTTTTAAGTGTGCTTTGGTTCGTATATGTCAAAACACGGGGTAAAAACTAGGCCCTCGCGCAGAATAAAGACACGTGGCGGGCGTTTACGAAGCAAATAAAAATGTGGCGCATTTGTATTAATTAAGATGTAAATATTATTTCTTTATTAGAGATATTAGTCTCTCTCTTCCTTCCTGATCTCAAATTTCTTTTCTTCTTTTTATTATTTTTCTCCCCCATTTCTTTTATTCCCGTTTCTTTCTCCCCTTTCCGTGCTTGGCCGACGCTGTTCTTCCCCTTTCCGGTAGCACCGCGGCTGTTCTGGTATCGCCGCCGCCTTAATTTTTCCCGGTTCCTTTAAGTTGGTTCCAGTGATTGTATAGTTATATATACATGCGAGTGTATATATGTATGCGTGGTTAATGGAATTGTTTGCATATGTGCAGTTTATTTTCTGATTTGGTCTTACTTTTTCAGCCACATCAGTGTTGTTTTCTGGTCTTGGCTGCGCGAGTGTTGTATTGAGTTTACAAAAATTCTTGCAGAAATTATTGATTATTTTAGTGATATTAATTGAAATGCGTGCGAGAAATTAATAATCATTGGTGGAATTCGTGTCGGAAACCTAAACTTATCGGGTACCTTGCGAATCTTACCGCCGTCGGCGATGAGCCTCGGCGAGCCGACGGTGGACTATGATGAATACTTTTGAGTACTATAAAATAAAAATATAAAATATGAATAAAAATATATAAAATGCGAATAATAATAATTGATTGGTTTGAATCGGTGGGTTGGGGATTTGTGAAGTTGGATTTCAGTTGGATTTTGATTGTGGATTATTGCAGTTGTTGTTGTGTATTGACGTCGAGTTGCTTCGACGGGATAGTCTGATAAATAAAGGAAGTGTTGCCCGATTTCCGGAAAATTAAACTACGGAAATACGGGATTGTATCCGATAATTATCAGGATGTCGATCAAATATATATTGTTATTCCTAGAGGACTAACAATGAGATTTACAGAAGGGGGGGTTGAATGTAAATCTCAAAACTTTTTTAAGTTTTGAGAAGTTTATTAAAGCAGTGTGTTCTAGATGAACAAGTGTATGAATTGCTTTGAGCTAATGCAGACAGATATATATTCAAACACAAAATGTAAAGAACACAACAAACTTTAAAAACTTTTCTGGTGGATTTGTTGTTCCACCAGAGATGGTATATTAGAAAATCTGTGTTCAACAACGTTGATCACAGCTGCATCCTAGTACAAACTAGATGAATTTTCTCTCAAGATATTTCTTAACAGCTCTGGAAAATCTCTCTCTAATTACTAGCTTCTTCTTGGTTTATATATTACCAAGTGTACAAGTGAAAAACAATATAAAATTACAATAGTAAAATAAGTTCTTCACTTGCTTCTTTTCCTGTTCAATCAAGTACTTTGTTGACTATTGCATCTTTGTACTAAAGAAGAACGGCTGCTTTTTCTGTTGATCCTGAAATTCGGCTACCACATCTCAGTTTTCTCTGACAACCCATGTGCCTCTGTTTGTAGGTACAACTACCACTTATCAACGGCTAATTAGCAGAACATCCGTTGAAGCTTTCATCCGTTGATGACTTCATCCGTTGAAGGATGTTATCCGTTGAAGCTTTCATCCGTTGATGCTCTCATCCGTTGAAGGATGTTATCCGTTGAAGCTTTTAGAGACATCTGTTGAAGCTTAGCTTCTCATCCATTGAAGGTCTTTAAGTCATCCGTTGATACCACTTCATTTATACAAAATTACAAGGCATGAAATATTTACAATTGGCCTTCCTATCTGCATATCATCTAGTAGTCAACATGACTCATAGTTTCTCTCAACTTCTAAGAATTACATTTTAAATACAGAGACTGAAATATGCTACAATACTAGACTTATTTCTAAGTAAAGCTACACCATCAACGGATAGCCAAAGTGGTCTTATCCGTTGAGGCTACAGACACTAAATTTCTACTTAAGTGTTTTGTTAAACATATCATCAAACTAATGCACATATATTCCTAACAATCTCCCCCTATTTATGTCTATAAGAATTGTAGGCATAAATTCAGGGTTAACTTGATGATAACAAAACACTTAACAAATATTTGAATTGAAACTAAGTAGAAATATAAAAGTGCTGCAAAAGTGTATGTACTAGGAGGTAATTGAAGATTTACAGTATTTCCAAGGGTGCTCCTCTAGCCTGAGCAAATCATCATTTTCTTCTTTGTTCCCTGGTTTTCTTTCCTAGCCCTTTGTCATTTTCCTCAATTTGGAGTTGGAGTTGTCTGAAGAATTCAGCTTCATCTTCATCACTGATATCCAACTTAGATTGCATTTCCTTGAGAGTTTCATTGCTGGCAATCTTGAGTTGGTCTTCAAGTCTGAAAAATCTTCTGACTCCTTTGTCATCTCTAAATTCCATCAACCAATGAGGTGATTTGTGAATTTTAGTTCCCCTTTCTTGTATGAGTAAGGTTCTGGGCAAAGCATTTGGTTCCCTCCAAGTCTTCCTTATGTTGGCAATCTTGTTGAGAATTTCAGTCTTGGCTGTTCTGGTAAAGCCAGAATCCTTTTTGATGGCTGAAAAGACTCTGATCAAGGTAGAGTAGCCTTCATTTAGAATCCTGTAGAGAGGCCATGTTCTTTCCCCAGCTCCCTTATATCTGAACACCAATCTCTCTGGTAGCTGTCTGTAGGCAGCTATTCCCCTTACTTCCTCCAGCTCATCCAGATAGAGATTAATGTCTGAAGCTTCTTTTATGTCACAGATGTGAACATAATCATCTTTAGAAATGGGTGGCTTAGGGTTAGGTTTTTGTTTTTGAGTGAATTTCTTAGAGGTTAGGGGAGGTGTAGATTTAGATTTTCTTTTCTGTTTCTTTGGTAGTGGTAGAGTGGTTAAAAAGGTAGGCAATGTGATGTTGTCCCAATCAATAGGTTCCTCTTTTGGAATGATTGGTTCATCATGGATATTTATAGAGGGATCAGCAACAAAAGGTTCAGGTATGGAAGGTAGTGGTTTAGATATAGATTTGGTATCTTCAGGGTTATCTTCACTCCTTCTGTGTGCCTTGGCCTTTCTTCTGTTTCCCTTCTGCCATTCCTCTCTTTCTTCCATATTTTCACCAAATATGCTCCCAAGAACCTCATCTAAGTTAGCAATCTTTTCTTCACCCCTGACTTCAATTCCTTTCATTTCTTCAACTTGGCTTGACTTTAGCTGTTTTTCAAGCTTTGCTTGTGCTCTTTTGTCAGCCTTGAGTTTTACAGCTTCTTTCTTCAACCTTCTGGTTTCTTCCCTTTTAGCCTTTAGAAATTTGGGATGTCCTTGCATCACACAGATACTCTTTCCCTCTCTATAGATAAAGGCCATGTTCATTCTCTCACCCTTGTCCTTGGTCTCCTTCTTCTTTATGATGCTTGCACTTAGAACTTTGTCTCCATCAGGTTTTGGAAGAGGAAAGTCTACTTCCTGCATCTGAGCAAAGTCTAGGGGATTCTTTGTGGAGTCCATACTGGATCTAGTGTTAGGCTTTAGAACCATAGGTTTTAAATTCTTGAAAGAAGTCTCTCCAACCTTATTTCTCCCTACTGGCTTGAGCTCCATGTTGATTGGTTCAATCTTTGTGCTAAATTTCACAGATGTTGATTTATTTTGTGTAGAACCAAACACCAATTGCAACCTTTCATCAATTCTCCTCCATTGTTCTTTCATTTGTATTTCAGCTGCTGCTAGCTGAATCAAATCAATTCCATCAGGTTTTCCCTTGATTTGAATGATTGGAGAGGTAGTGATGGCAGGAACTAGCACTTTAGATATCTGAATCTTTGTAGAGGGCTCTCCTTCCCCTTCCCTTTTATTCTCCCCCTTTTTGTTATCATCAAGGAGAGGGGTCAAGCCTTGTGCTTTTGCCAGCTGCATTAGGAGATTGGTTTGAGATTGTTGGTTGAGAAGAAGGGTGGCCACAGAATCTTCAATTCCTTGAACTCTGTCTTCCAACTTGGCCAGCCTTTGTTCAGTAACTGATTCCTTTTTCAATCTCGAAACCAAGTCCTGCAAAGTACCATAGGGCATGACTGAATCCAATTTTTCTGAAGTGAAGGATTTCAAGTCAGCAATATCTTTCCTGAGATCATCCAGACTCATATTTTGCTTTACTTGTTGCAACTTTATGAGATGCAGTGAGTCCAGGTGAGCTTGGAGGATAGCCTTGATATTTGCATTTGAAGTGTTCTGAATGGCCTTTTGAATAGTGATGATTTGTTTGACCAAGTGGACATTGAATTCACCTGTTCTATGCTCCTTAGTCAAGGCCCATTCAGGTAGATTAGGAATGGAACTAGGGTCTTCATCTCCTCCTATGTTCATGCTTCCATCAGAAGAAATAGAGTCATCATCATCAGAATTTACTCCAAATTCCTCAGATGGCTCACCAGCTGTAGAAGGCATCCTGTTAATAGCAGCTTTATCCCTTTGAAGAGATTCTGTTGAGTGCACTAGATGTAGTGTCCTTTCTGCCTCCTCATTGCCCTGAGCAGCCAACATTTGATAGGCTGTCACAGGATGAGTAAAAGTGTCAGCATCCAAGGAAATGTTATCAATTACAGCTTTGTAATGTTGCTGAAATTGTCTTTCCTTTTCAGCATCATCCACAATCATTGACTCATGAGCAATGGCTGGTTCCACCCTTGTATCAACTGTACCTGCTTTTCTCTCTTTTTCTCTATGTTCTTGCATCAGGGGCTCCCCCTGGCTCACACATCTCACTCCCTCACCTTCACCTTCTAAGGTGGTACTCCACTCACTGACTTTTGCCATGCTGGAAGAAATAGCATGCATTTTTGTGCTCTCAATCTCTCCTTTTGCCTGGGAGCAACCCAGCCTCTCACTCAAATTTTCAGTCCCTGCCCTCAATCCTAAAAGTGATTGCACAGTATTCATGTCTTCTACACTTGGAATCATTTCAGTTATTTGTGTAGAGACTATCAACGGATGTGGAATATCCGTTGAAGGTGAAACTGTTGTTATCAACGGATAACTGCTGTTAAGCTTATCCGTTGAAGAGCAACCACTTGTCAACGGATGAGTGATATCCGTTGAAGAAGGAAAAGAAGATGAAATTGAAAGTGATATAACTGTTGAATCTGTATAGATTGATTTGATATGTGTTGATACAGATCCTTCAATTATATCTGAAAGAATTTGCGGGTGATCCAACAAATCATCTAAAAGATGATGATCACCTGTATTTGAGTGGGGCTCCTCCCTGAGTTGTAAAGAGGGAGAATCAGGAATTGATGGGAATAACATATCCACATCCAGAGATGGTGAAGAAGTATTTGGTGATTGATGTGTAGTTATTGTGAGAGAATGGGGCTGTGACTCCACATTTATTGGAGTCACATCAAACTGAGTTTGAGAAGGCACAGAGACAGATGGATGTATCTGTGCAGTGTGTGCACCCTGTATAGAAGATTGGGTTCTAGCCTTCTTTCTTCTAATAAAAGCTTTTGTAGGTGAGTGTTTGGCTTTAGTGTCCCTCCCTCTTTTGTTCTGTGTTCCTGGTTGGGAACTCTTTTCAATAGTAACATCCTTTTGGGAGGATGCTACTAGGGATGTGCTAGAAACCTTTTCAACCACCACAGCTTTTTGAGAAACTGGGGCTTGGCTAGCTTGGGAAGCACTCAACTCTCCTTCCTTATCCTGGGGGTTTCTTTAATGTTCACCCCTCCCCTCACCACTCACACCCTGTTCACTTCCCTCAGGGTTAATGGTTGTTGTTACAACTGTTGTCTTTTGAGAAACAACAGAGGTGGTTTTCTTTGTCTTGGATTTTGAAAGTTTAGATTTGGTGACCTTGGTAGAAATCTGTTGGGGCATTGACACAGATTTCATGGCCACACTAGAAGATAAAGAAATAGAGGGGTTGGAAGAAGTAGGAGTTGTAGAAGCAATTACCTCACCTACCTGGGGTGCATTCATGATTGGTAAATATACCAATTGCACACTGCTGTTGAGATCCATTCTCAATAAGTCTGCAAGAACTCTTTTCTCTTGTGCCCAGCACTTGAGTTTATTATTCTCATTGATAATGACTAAATTTTCAGCAACATGGTTAGCCAATAACATAAAGAATCTAGCATAATAGATGTTATTAGGTCTATTAGCTTTGTTACCTAATCTAGTACCTAATTCTAGCATCACATAGTTGCTAAAGTTAAAGTACCTATCAGAAACAAGCATATAGAACATATTAACAAGAGATGAAGTTATGGCATCAAAATTACTAATTTTCCCAGAGAAAACCTTTATGAAGGCATCCCCAAGAAAACTCCATTCTTTCCTAAGGCCTTTTCGTCTAATACCCCCTAAATTAGCAGAGTTAAGAGAGTAACCTATGGAATCTAACATGCTGGATACATCACTATCAGTGTGTGGTGTCATGGCATTGTTCTCAGGTAATTTAAAACATGCTTGTAAGTCATCACAGTTAATACAGTGATTTTTACCTTTGAGAGTGAAGGAGATAGTCATATCCATGGAGTTGAACTCAGCAGTTGTCCAAATCTCCTCAACTACTTCACAGAAAATCGTTGGGGCTTCCAGCATTGCATAGCTAAGTTTACAGTTTTTGATGAAGTCCATCATTTTGTGATAATCTGAGTGGGCTTCATTCTTTTCTACCAGAGCTATGAAATTGTTCTTCTCGTAGATGAACCCAGATTGAGACATAATCTTCACGACTGGTGCCATTGTTGTGAGTAGAAATTGCAGAGAATAACTTGAAGGTTTTGCAGAGAGAAAATGGTAAATGCTTGAAATTCTAAGAAAGCGTAAAGTAATAATGAACAATCAGAAGGGCTTATATTCTTTCAAAGAAAAAGAAATAAATAAGGGATTAATCAGTAAATAGGTGTTAGTGAATTTCAGCCGTTTAAAAATAAACTGTAAGTATTCTAATAACTACCTTTAAAACCAATACATACAGATGTATGTATGGTATCAACGGTTAAGAAAATAGAATCAACGGCTGTGAGACACCTCAAACGTCTGATGTGACATTTCAACGGATAATGTAAATTGTCATCCGTTGAAAGGTACTTCAGTTTTATCCGTTGACGGATAAAAGTTCCAGAAATATACTTGTCTTTCAACGGATAATGAATATCCGTTGATAGAGCAATTTTGACTTTCAACGGATAGGGAACATCCGTTGATGGAATAAACTTTGTTAAAAGTCAAATTTGTTCTAGCAACTAATATACTTCAGGCTTCACTTCAAATTGCAAAGAAGACATGAATTTTAAGAGTAATTAAGCATACCTAGCTCACTTACCAATCTTGTGAATGTTGATTCATCAAGTGGCTTGGTAAATATGTCAGCAATTTGTTGTTCACTTGGAACAAAATGTAGTTCCACTGTACCATTCATGACATGCTCCCTGATGAAGTGGTACTTAATATCAATGTGCTTGGTCCTTGAGTGTTGCACAGGATTCTCTGTTATGGCTATGGCACTTGTGTTGTCACAAAAGATAGGTATTCTATCAACATGAAGTCCATAATCAAGGAGTTGATTCCTCATCCATAACATTTGAGAACAGCAACTTCCAGCAGCAATGTATTCAGCCTCAGCTGTAGAAGTAGAGACTGAATTTTGCTTTTTGCTAAACCATGATACAAGCTTGTTTCCCAGGAATTGGCAGGAGCCTGTTGTACTTTTCCTGTCTATTTTGCAACCTGCATAGTCTGCATCTGAATAACCAATTAGATCAAAGCCAAATTCTCTAGGATACCAAATTCCTAAATTTGGTGTACCCTTGAGATATCTGAAAATTCTCTTGATAGCAATTAAGTGAGACTCCTTAGGATCAGCTTGAAATCTAGCACACAGACATGTAGCAAACATTATATCTGGTCTGCTAGCAGTTAAATATAAAAGTGAACCAACCATGCCTCTATAACTTGTAATGTCCACAGACCTTTCAGTCTTATTTAATTCAAGTTTGGTGGCAGTGGCCATGGGAGTTTTTGCAGATGAACATTCCATTAAGTCAAACTTCTTTAAAAGATCATGAATATATTTAGTTTGACTAATGAAAATTCCATTACTAACTTGTTTAATTTGTAAACCAAGAAAATAGGTTAGTTCTCCCATTAGGCTCATTTCATAATTACTTTGCATTAGCTTAGCAAACTTTTTACAAAGTTTATTATCTTTAGAACCAAATATTATGTCATCTACATAAATTTGAACAAGTATACTAGAGCCATTAACATTTCTAAAGAAGAGAGTTTTATCAACAGTACCTCTAGTGAAGTGATTCTCCAAAAGAAATTTTGATAATGTTTCATACCAGGCTCTAGGTGCTTGCTTCAGTCCATAGAGTGCTTTCAACAGATAATACACATAGTCTGGAAAATTTGGATCTTCAAATCCTGGAGGTTGACTTACATAGACTTCTTCCTCTAATTTTCCATTTAGAAATGCACTCTTGACATCCATTTGATAGACTTTGAAATTGGCATGGGCTGCATAGGCTAGAAAGATTCTGATAGCTTCAAGTCTTGCAACAGGAGCATATGTCTCATCAAAATCTATTCCCTCTTGCTGAGAATAGCCTTTAGCAACCAATCTGGCTTTATTCCTTATGATAATGCCATTTTCATCCATCTTATTTCTGAATACCCATTTTGTATCAATAGGACTCTTGTTCTTTGGTTTGGGTACCAGCTTCCAAACTTGGTTTTTCTCAAATTGGTTTAGCTCTTCCTGCATAGCTAATATCCAATCTGGATCCAATAAGGCTTCTTCCACTTTCTTAGGTTCCTCCTGAGATAGAAAACTACTATACAGACATTCATCTTGAGTAGCTCTTCTTGTTTGCACTTTAGATGATGCATCACCAATGATCAGTTCAAAGGGATGATTCTTGGTCCATTTCCTTTGAGGTGGAAGATGAGCTCTAGATGAGGTGATCTCAGTATTGTCATGATGTGAGACAGCGTTTTGATTTGTTGAAACTCCCCCTGAGTTGTTGGTCCTTTGCAGGGAACTTGGAGTTCCATCAATTAATGATGTAAATTGATTATCAGTTGATGAGCTATGATCAACGGATGCTTCATTAAGTACTTCAACGGATGATGCACAATGTCTTTCAACGGATGCTGAATTTTGTGCATTATCCAGGGGCAAATTTTGTATTCCTTTTGAAGTGTCGTCTCCATCAATCTCTTCTTCACTATCATCACAATATATTTCAATATTGTCAAATTTGAGTCTCTCATAATGTTCCTCATCTGTTAGTCCATCAATCTTTTTATCATCAAACACAACATGCACAGATTCCATAACAATGTTGGTTCTTAGATTGTAGACCCTATAAGATTTTCCAGCTGAATAACCAACAAATATTCCTTCATCAGCCTTTGCATCAAACTTCCCTTTATGGTCAGATTGATTCCTCAGTATAAAACATTTACATCCAAAGACATGAAGAAAGTTTAGAGTTGGTTTTCTTTTCTTGAACAACTGATAAGGAGTCATGCCTTTAGCTTGATTGATCAAAGAAATATTTTGAGTGAAACAGGCACAATTAACAGCTTCAGCCCAAAAATATGTTGGTAACTTTGATTCTTCAAGCATTGTTCTGGCAGCCTCAATTAAAGATCTGTTCTTTCTTTCAACTACCCCATTTTGCTGAGGTGTTCTTGGAGCTGAGAACTCATGCATGATTCCATTTTCTTCACAGAACAGCCTTAATGTCAAATTCTTGAACTCAGTTCCATTGTCACTCCTGATGTTTCTTACCTTCAAGTCAGGATGATTATTGACTTGCCTGATGTGATTGATAATGATTTCACTTGCTTCAGCCTTTGATCCAAGAAAATAGACCCATGAGAACTTTGAGAAATCATCTACAATCACTAAGCAATATCTTTTTCTTGCTATTGACAATACATTGACTGGTCCAAACAAATCCATATGTAGCAGCTGTAATGGTTCATCAATTGTTGTTTCAAGCTTCTTCTGAAATGATGCTTTCCTTTGTTTGCCTTTCTGACAAGCATCACACAGACCATCCCTTGAGAATTCAACAAGAGGAATTCCTCTTACTAAGTCCTTTTTGACTAGATCATTCATTGTCTTGAAATTCAAATGGGATAGCTTCTTGTGCCATAGCCAACTCTCAACTGAACTTGCTTTGCTGAAGAGACAAGTAATAGATTCTGCATCTGTAGAGTTGAAGTCAGCTAAGTACACATTTCCTTTTCTAACTCCAGTTAGAACCACTTTGTTGTCTTTCTTACTAGTGACAACACAGGCTTCAGAATTGAAGGAAACTGTATTCCCTCTATCACATAGTTGACTGATGCTCAGTAAGTTGTGCTTGAGACCATCAACTAATGCAACTTCTTCAATGATGACATTCCTTGTTGAAATCAAGCCATATCCCATAGTAAACCCTTTGCTGTCATCTCCAAAGGTTATGCTGGGGCCAGCTCTCTCTTTAAACTCTGTGAGCAGGGAGAAATCTCCAGTCATGTGTCTTGAACAGCCACTGTCCAAGTACCATAGATTTCTTCTATTTTCCTGCACACCACAAAATCAATCAATTTGATTTTGGTACCCAAGTTTCCTTGGGTCCATTCTTGTTAGCCTTTCTCCTAGACTTCATTCCTCCTGCATCTTTAGACTTAGGTGAGTTTGAGTCAACCTTGGTCTTAGATGTGGTTGGTTGAGGTGTAGGGTTAGTCACAACATTATCCAGCACATTTATAGAATTATTAGGCATGGATTGTGCATACATGTTATTCCACATTGGCATATTGTATGGCATTTGAGGCATACTGAATGCAGCAAGATAAGGATTGTTAAAATATGGCATGTTTGCAAAATGTGCATAAGGATTTTGTTGAGACATAACAGGCATAGCATGTAGAGGTGATACAGACATGTTAGGCATGGAAGAGGGTACAGTTATGGGAGATTTCTTAATAGATTTACAATTAGCAGATAGATGATTAACACTACTACAATGCACACAGCTTTTTCTAGGAGCATACTTATCAGGTGTGTAATTGTTATGTTTGTTAACTCCTACCTTCCCATTTCTGTTGGATTTCCTTTTGGATTCCTTTTTATCCTCAACCATCTTGAGCCTATTGTTTAACTGTTCTAAGGTCATGTGCCCTACATTCACCTTTCTGACATCTTTGGATGTGTTTGCTTCTTCTTTGACAAAGTTCTTTGAAGTTGAACCAAACTTTTTGTTGAGTTTCTTTAGATTTTCTCTTTTAGAAACATCTGCCTGTTTTAATTGAGGAACCTTCAACGGATGTTCCTTTTCTTCCTTCAACGGATAACTTTCATCATCCGTTGATTCCACATCCGTTGACAGTCCATCAATTAATTCCAGTTTCTTTTTATTTTTATCCCAGGCAGTTTCACAGAATGATTCAATTCCTTGGACTTTGGCAATTTGAGCACTTACATCCCTAGACGTTTTCCAGGCTTTAATCACCTCTTGCTCTTTCTCTAATTGATTGGAAAGTATTTCTACTTTCTTAACAGATTCAGCTAGTTCATTCTCAACAGATATACAATGCAATTTGGTTTTCTCTAGGTCAATCAACTTATTTTCTAACACAGTATTTCTATTGCTTAAAAATAGATTGTTCTCTTTGATCCTACTATTTTCTTTAGCAAGAGATTTAAGAGACACACGCAAATGATACAATTCAGTAGACATGTCATTGAAAGCATCATTGCACTCTTCTTTAGTAAGCTGTGTTAAATCAGTAGTGATTACCTGATTGCTTGATGAACTAACTTCATTTTCTTCAGAATCAGCCATGAGAGCAAGGTTGACATAATCCACATCTTCATCCTCTTCATCTCCATCAGCTGCCCAGTCCTTTTCTTGAGTAATGAAAGCCCTTTCCTTCTGTTTGAGCAGATCAAAATATTTCTTTTTGTAATCTACTTGTTCAAATTTCTTCTTTTCAGAGGTTGGCTTTCTGCACTCACTTGCAAAGTGTCCACTTATACCACAATTAAAACACTTGAACTTGGATTTGTCCACCATGTTCTTATAGGGTTTAGTGGCTCTAGTGTTTTTCCTGAACTTCATCTTTGCAAATCTCCTGGACAGAAATGCAAGATGCTCATCAATACCATCAGAGTCATCTTGACTGGAGTTGTCTTCATTTTCAGCAACTTGCTCTTTACCCTTGTCTGATTCTGGATTTCTTACACCATCTTTGGAGCTTGATGTAGATCTCACAGTTTCTTTTCTGCATGCTTTCTCATTTTCAGCTACCAATGCAACTGAACCTCCTTTCTTTCTCCCCCTCTCCAATACCTCATCCTGTTCCAACTCTAGTTCATAAGTCTTCAAGATTCCATATAATCTTTCAAGAGTAAAGTCCTTATAATCCTGAGAGTTTCTTAAGGAAACAGTCATGGGTTTCCATTTCTTTGGTAAGGATCTCAAAAATTTAAGATTTGAATCCTTCACCTGGTACACTCTACCATACAGCTTCAGTCCATTCAACAGCTTTTGGAATCTATTGAATGTGTCATTTAAAGATTCATTCTCTTCAAAATGAAAGTACTCATACTGTTGAATGAGAAGCTGCATTTTGTTCTCTTTTACTTGTTCTGTACCTTCACACAGCAGCTGAACTGTGTCCCAAACCTCTTTGGCAGTTGAACAATTTATCACATTATCAAACATGTCCTTGTCAAGACCATTAAACAAAATGTTCATAGCCTTCTTATCCTTGTGGACTTCTTCTGTGTCTTCCATTGTCCATTCTGCTCTAGGTTTTGGAATGGATTGACCAACAGCAATTGTGGCCGTAGCAACTGTGGCTACTTTGTGGGGAATGTGAGGACCATTCTCAATGCAGTTTACATAACCTTCATCTTGGGAGAGTAGATGAAGGTGCATTTTCACCTTCCAGTGGTGATAACTGTCTTTGTCAAGAACTGGGATCTTTACTCCAATATCCTTCTTACTCATCTTTGTTAGATTCCAAGATCTTTAAACTCTTTGTGTGTCAAGAGCTTGCTCTGATACCAATTGTTATTCCTAGAGGACTAACAATGAGATTTACAGAAGGGGGGGTTGAATGTAAATCTCAAAACTTTTTTAAGTTTTGAGAAGTTTATTAAAGCAGTGTGTTCTAGATGAACAAGTGTATGAATTGCTTTGAGCTAATGCAGACAGATATATATTCAAACACAAAATGTAAAGAACACAACAAACTTTAAAAACTTTTCTGGTGGATTTGTTGTTCCACCAGAGATGGTATATTAGAAAATCTGTGTTCAACAACGTTGATCACAGCTGCATCCTAGTACAAACTAGATGAATTTTCTCTCAAGATATTTCTTAACAGCTCTGGAAAATCTCTCTCTAATTACTAGCTTCTTCTTGGTTTATATATTACCAAGTGTACAAGTGAAAAACAATATAAAATTACAATAGTAAAATAAGTTCTTCACTTGCTTCTTTTCCTGTTCAATCAAGTACTTTGTTGACTATTGCATCTTTGTACTAAAGAAGAACGGCTGCTTTTTCTGTTGATCCTGAAATTCGGCTACCACATCTCAGTTTTCTCTGACAACCCATGTGCCTCTGTTTGTAGGTACAACTACCACTTATCAACGGCTAATTAGCAGAACATCCGTTGAAGCTTTCATCCGTTGATGACTTCATCCGTTGAAGGATGTTATCCGTTGAAGCTTTCATCCGTTAAAGGATGTTATCCGTTGAAGCTTTTAGAGACATCCGTTGAAGCTTAGCTTCTCATCCATTGAAGGTCTTTAAGTCATCCGTTGATACCACTTCATTTATACAAAATTACAAGGCATGAAATATTTACAATTGGCCTTCCTATCTGCATATCATCTAGTAGTCAACATGACTCATAGTTTCTCTCAACTTCTAAGAATTACATTTTAAATACAGAGACTGAAATATGCTACAATACTAGACTTATTTCTAAGTAAAGCTACACCATCAACGGATAGCCAAAGTGGTCTTATCCGTTGAGGCTACAGACACTAAATTTCTACTTAAGTGTTTTGTTAAACATATCATCAAACTAATGCACATATATTCCTAACATATATATATAAATATATATATATATATTAAATAAAATTTAGTTGTACGTGGTGAAATATTTTGCCAAAACCAATAACCTTACTTTCGTAAATTGACATGTATACGTACTTTCTGAAAACTACAACCGACCCGATCTTCGAGAACGTGAACCCTAATTGTTGTGTGTATTATAATAATAATATATATAAGTACGAGTCGGGATTTGATATCGAATGGGTAGATTTGTTAGCGAGGATATGTCAAGCATAACTGGTTGTCTAACAAAGGGTTGTTCGACTCTGTAGGTCCTAGTCGGAAGACCCGAAAGTTGAAGTCGGACCAATGATAGCCTAGTGATCAGTCGACCAGCTCAGTGAGGTTCCAAGCGAAGGACCTAAGCATTGAAGTTGGATTCAGGACAGTCAGCTAATTAGGTCATAAGTCGAATGTTCGAGTCGATCCAAGATCAGTCAGTGATAGTTGTAAAGCTCTGCAAGGCAAGTACCCCTGACCATTCTTTTATGGTTCAGTATATATGAATAAAATATTGTTTTATTTTTGAACAGGAATAGAAACATTTTAAGTTATGTATTCCCTGAGTTTGAAAATGTTGTTAAAAATGTGTTTTTGGGGAAAAGTAACTTCTGAAAATACCTATCTCTAAAGTGTGATTAAAAATGGAAAATAGGTTTTGAATAGTGTGTTGTGACATAATTGATTTTAACAAGAGATAGGTAAAAGTGATTTTGAAACTGGATAAAATGAATCATATATTGGATGGTCAGTGGCGTAAGAGGCCCGTTATTAGGTAACGGCCCAGCAAGTGGTTGCGTAAGAGGCTAAGTCGGATGCGCGCACTGGTAGGCCGCTTAGTCCAGCAAAACAGAGACCAAGCTAGTCTCTGAGTTCCGGAACAAATTGTGGTGGGATAGACTGATCAGCTGTCCCTAGAATTCATCCACTTTTATATCTGATTTTCGTTTAATGGTTCCCGTAACGGAACAAATAGTTTTGTGGTCCCTGTAACGGGACAGATGATTTTATTGTTCCAGTAATGGAACAAGTGATTGAGGTTCCAGAAACGGAACAAATGGTTTTGGGTCCCCGTAACGGGACGAATGGTTTTATGGTTTCAGTAATGGAACAGAAAGTTTGGAAATGAAAATAGCATGCTAAAATTTAACTATGTTATTTATGCACATCACACGTCTGTTAATTTTGTTTTACAGAGCATGCTAGTTTTGATATCCAGTTTATACCTGTTTTACATGTTTCTAACGAGTTATAAATTCTGTTCCTATAACTGCTTTACTTTAAATTATTTTTACTTGTTATTCATATAGTGGTACTGCTGAGCAATTGATTGCTCACCCTTGTAGAATGTTTTATATATTTATTGCAGATGCCTAGGAGATTATTCTGCGATAGTCGGGGCAGAGTTCCAGTTCCGTTCGTGTCAGGCTCCTCTGAGGTAGTTGTGTTCAGACCAGATGAGGTCTGTTGAGTTGCTGTATTAAATTAGTAGTCAGGATTTTGTAAGGTAATTTGGGTTGTGTTATTTGTGTAACCTAAATCACACTTAAACCTGGAAAAGATCTTGGTAAAAGGGGTCGTGGCTATGTATAATTAGTAATTTGGATTATATTCTGTTTATTATTGATATCGGTAACGTCAACTCCTGACCCGGGGTTGAGGCTGTCACAGTTGGAATCACAGCTACAGGTTTGAGTCCATGATTTAGGTTAGAAATAGAGTCAAAAGAGTGTAGAAGAGGTTATAAAGGTGTGAGTCAGCAACTCAATCAAAGGAGCGATTCTAAGAGTTCAGTTGAGGGTTTCTAAGACGAAACCCTGACGCCTGTTGAGGATTTGCTGGAACTGCCCTAGCTTTTAATAGGTCTCCCTCGTATATATGTATCGTTGGGAATGTCCGATAGAGATTTCTAGTTTTCCTCTCGAGAAAAACGAGTCTGATCGCGAGAATTCAGCTTTTGCGCGGATCCTTGGTGTGTCATCTATAGAGACACCCATATTATCTCTAAATATAGCATTTTCGACGTCAAGGGATGTTGATGGACCGAGTGTGTAACCTCGGTGAGTTCAGACAATATGATAATTGTCGGTGGCTGCTATGACAACCAAGTTTCGTGAAGTACGAGGATCAGTACTGTTGTTATATTTTAAATCTTATACACATTTCTTGAGACATATTTTATTTCCCAGAATGAATGTTTGTTTCCCAATAAGTTGCTTATTTATCCGCAAGGAAGTCAAATTCGAAGTAAGCAACTTAGGTTTCTGTTGATCCCATTATAAATCAGATTTTCTCCCTCCCTATTTGTGAATTTTCTATCTAAACATTGTTTCTTTCCTCGGTGACTCTTTCGGTTGATTGGGGCAAACAATGCATATGAGTTGACCATTTGTCTGTGTGACAAAAAGGGTCTGGTGGGACGCCACCGAATTATGTGTTATAAGCTATGCGGTACTAAGACTGGCCATCTTATGTACTTGTATGGTTGCTCTCACTCATACCTACATCTTCTTCACTGTTCCTTCCCATTCGATCTCCTTGATTTTGAAATTTCATTTGGTATTCTATGATAAGGAATTTCTTCAGTGACTTCTGTAGTTAGACAGCCTTGGTTGTGGGAATAAATGAAAGTTGACTGTCGGGAGAAATGAAAGTCTTATATCATGTTGTTATCTAAGAATAATGGCAGCAAAGAGGATTTAGGATCCAACTACGAAGGTTGCAGCCACGGAAAAGTAGTTCAGTGGTTGGCTGAAATTTGGACTAGGGTGCCTAGTAAAGCTCAGCGTTCCTTAAGTTGACTTGAGTTACCAGTTGCTCTGTGTGATGGTGGCTGATATAGTCAGCTAAGTCTTGTTGTCTATCAGATTAGGTTGGCTGTTGTAGTTGAATAGTGATGAAAAGTTAGTCAGTTGTGGTTGTATGGAGGAACCAAAGTGTTAATTTCAAATCTTTCCAGAGTATTAAACCCCCCCTGAGTTTAAAGGTGAACCTAATCCAGTGATTATTAGAGCATGGTTAAAAGAGATGGAGAAAGCTCTCAACCTTGTCCAAGTAAGGCGATAATCTTAAGACCGATTATGCAAGCTATTTCTTGAAAAAAAAATGAAGCGAATTACTGGTGGGAGTCAACCAAAGTGTTGGAAGGAGAGGGCCCTGTTCCATGGGCTAGATTTACCGAGTTGTTTTTGGAAAAGTATTTCCCTGACTGTGTTCGGAATCAAATGGAGATTGAATTTCTAAAATTTAAGCAAGGCGATAGAAGTGTAGCTGAGTATGAGGCTAAGTTCACAGAGTTGGCTAGGTTTATACCAGATTATGTATGCTCTGAAGCTCAGAAGGCAAGGAGGTTTCAACAAGGATTGAAGCCTGAAATCCGTAGTAGAGTTGTGGCATTACAACTCAAGACGTATCTTTCAGTAGTTCAGGCCACCTTAGTAATTGCGATTGATCGGAAGTTAGCCGTTAGAGAAAGAGACGATAAGAAGCGAAAGATAGATGATGTGGAAGGAGCATCGGGTCAAGAAGGATCTAGCCAGAAGTCTCAGAAAAAGATTGGAAGGAATAAGAATAAAGAATCTAGAGGGCAAAGTTTTTCTTTGAACAGGATTAATAACACCTCAGTCAGCTCTAATCAAGCCAAGTCAGTCAAGTCACCTATAACAGAGTGTAAGCAATGTGGTAAGCGGCACGGTGGAGGGTGTAAAGAAAATACTGAATGTTTCAGGTATGGACAGAAAGGACATTATGTGTCGGGGTATAAAGTGGAAAATCCAGGAGTCACATGTTATAATCGTGGCAAGGTGGGGCATATTGCCAAGAATTGTAGGAGTGTTTCCCAAGATAATATGGGAGGTAGTGCATCAAAAAGGTCTAACATCCAGTACACCCAAGGTTAAGACTTATAGTATGCGTAAAGGGTCAACTGCTCAAGACCCTGACAAGAAACCAGGGCAATGATTGATCACCAGAAGAAGCAAATAGTAATATTTACGGGAGTTAATATTAGGATGAGTGTCCGAGGATATAAGCAAGGATGTAAGGCACAACTAGCATATGTCGTGGATATCAAGAAGGAAGCACCTAAGTTGGAAGAAACCCAGATAGCAAGTGAAGTCCCAAAGATTTACCGGATGACTTACCAGGATTACCCCTCAGCATGGGATACAATTCTCATTGTTTACTGTACAGAGTTGGGCTGGTGTCAAAAGCCCTGTATTGTATGACCCAGTAGGAATCAAGTAATTAGTTAAGGAAACTTCAGGACTGTGGGATGAAAGAATAATGAGACAAGGTGTATTTCGTGTTGTGTACTGTTGTGGTTTATAGAAAAGAAGAATGGATGTATGAAGTTACGTGCTGATTATCAGAAGTTGGAAAGGTTGACGAATAAGAATAAGTAATCCCTACATGGAACTAATTATTTATATGACTCAATTAGAAGAGCATGTTGGTTCTTGAAGGTAGACCCATAGCAGGTTACCATCAGTTGGAGGTTAAGCCTGAGGTCATACTAAAGACCCTATTTAGAACAAGATATAAACATTACAAGTTTTTGGTGATGTTAACTAGATTGACAAATGCTCCAGTCGCCTATAAGGATTAAATAGACATAGTATATAAGAGTGCTCGGGTAAGTTGTAATTGTATTTATTGATAACAACCTCATCCCTTTAGGACTAGGGAAGATCAAACTGAACACCTGAAGATTTCCCTACAAAAAGGTTGGAAAGGCAGCAATGGTATGCTGAGTCCCAAGGTATGAATTCTAGATTGAAAGTGACGAAGGATTACGATTATTCCATTAATTACATCCAGGAAAGCCAATATAATGTCAGATGACTTGAGTAGAAAAGAAAATTGAATGTTATTAAGATTATTGAAGGGCTAGCAGAAGAATGTGAGAAGTTAGAAATTGACGTTCAAGTACCTGGAGGTAATAGGGAGTAATTGTATGAGATCACTTTTCAGTCAGAATGAATGGAAGGAATCAAGAAGTGTTAAGAAGAAGTTATGAATTAAAGATTGGATAGTTTAAATAAAAAGGAAAGTTGCACCCTAAAGGACAGTAGAGGTATGTTTGGATTTTTCCGCTAGAGCACGAATTCCAATGTGACTAAGCTGAAGAGTAAAATATAAAGAGAAGCCCACAATTCTAGGATTCTATTCACCTGGAAGCACTCGGGCGTATAAAGACATGACAGAGAACTTTTGGATAATTGTTTGATAAGTTGATGAAGTCCACATATTTCCTTCCAATTAATGGAAGATACCCTTGGATAAGCTAGCGAAGTTGTATTTGAATGAAATTTTGACAAAGCATGGAGTCCCTGTTCTAATTATGACTGATTAAGACCCGAGGTTTAACTTGAGGTTTTGGACGAAGTTCCAGGAATGCTTGGGGATTGAGTGAAAAATGAGTACCATTTACCATCCCCAGACAAATGGTAAAGGTAAGAGGACGATTCAAATAAGGGAAGTTATTATGCTAATGTAGGAATGATACCCTACGAAGCTTTATTTGGACGTAAGCATAGAACCCCACTTTACTGAAATAAGGTAAGAGAAAAGAAGTTGTTAAGTCTTAAGTTAGTGCAGCAAACTGAAGACACAGTGGTGTTGATTCAGAAAAAGAACGCAGACTTATATCGAAAGAGTATGAAGGATAGAAATAGGATCGACGGTATTACTAAAGGTGTTACCTTGAAAAGGGTTGATTAGGTTCGAACCAAAGGGCAGCTGAGTCCTAGATATAGTGGACCGTTTAAATTACTGAGAAAATCAGGTAAAGTCATCTATGAGCTAGCGTTGTTGCCATAGCTGCAACATACTCCTAATGTGTTTGTGTCTTTGCGTCGAAAGAGTATACCCTCGATTTGAATCAAGATAGTGTGTACGAACTAATCTAGAGCCTAGATTGAAACCTCAGGAATGAGTTTATATCTATAGTGAGTATAATTTGAATAAATCTTCGAGTAGAAGAGTCCACTTGGGAGTTGGAGTCAGATATGCTTGACAAATATCCTCACTTGTTTATTTAGATCAGATTTTGAAGACAAAATCTTTTTAAAGGGGGAAATGATGTAACGGCTCGTATATTTTTAGTATTATTTAAATATGTAATTATTGAATAATTAAATAAATAAAATATGTATATGGGTTCTGCCAGCGGGTTATTGCTTTGTTGTTATGTATATGTGATTATTAGTGTATGGGATTGAATTGCGTAATTAATTATTGGGTTGTATGATTTTGTTTCACTTTTAAAAGTGATTTTATTGCAGTTTTATTTTCCATAAATATTTGGATTATTTCTAAAATTGTTTTTATGATTTTATAATTACAATATCTATTTTTGGGATTTTATAAAATTTAGAAATCAATATTTTATTGATTATTTATCCCAGAATAATTTTCTGATTGTATTTAGTAGTAAAATCAATATTAAATTCAGAAATGCTTTAAAAATTATGAAACTCATATTTATTTAAGTTTGGAATATTCTGAAAATTTTAAATTATTTTGGAAATTTTTGGGATTAATTTCACCTGCGCGTTGATTCGTTTAATTGATAAAAGCGGGTGTAAATTGCTTTTCAGAAATTATTTTAAAATTACGAAATTTATATTTTTATAAACTTCGGGATATTTATAATATTTTAAGACTATTTTCGTGATTTTTTGAATTTGTTTTAAGTGCAGCTCAGTGCGTTAATTGTGAAACGCGGTACGAGTTGCATTTCAAAAATGCTTTAAAAATTATGAAAATTTTATTTTATTAGTTTCGGGATTTTTAGAAAATTTTAAGACTGTTTTCATGAGTTTTTGAAACCGTTTTAAGTGCGCTTTGGTTCGTATATGTCAAAACGCGGGGTAAAAACTCGGCCCTCGGGCAGAATAAAGACATGTGGCGGGCGTTTACGAAGCAAATAAAAATGTGGTGCATTTGTATTAATTGAGATGTAAATATTATTTCTTTATTAGAGACATTAGTCTCTCTCTTCCTCCCTGATCTCAAATTTCTCTTCTTCTTTTTATTATTCTTCTCCCCCATTTCTTTTATTCCTGTTTCTTTCTCCCTTTTCCGTGCTTGGCCGACATTGTTCTTCCTCTTTTCGGTAGCACCGCGGCTGTTCTGGTATCGCCGCCGCCTTAATGTTTTCCCGGTTCCTTTAAGTTGGTTCCAGTGATTGTATAGTTATATATACATACGAGTGTATATATGTATGTGTGGTTAATGGAATTGTTTGCATATGTGCAGTTTATTTTCTGATTTGGTCTTACTTTTCCGGCCACATCAGTGTTGTTTTCTGGTCTTAGCTGCGCGAGTGTTGTATTGAGTTTACAAAAATTCTTGCAGAAATTATTGATTATTTTAGTGATATTAATTGAAATGCGTGCGAGAAATTAATAATTATTGGTGGAATTCGTGTCGGAAACCCGAACTTATCGGGTACCTGCGAATCTTACCGCCGTCGGCGATGAGCCTCGGCGAGCCGACGGTGGACTATGATGAATACTTCTGAGTCCTATAAAATAAAAATATAAAATACGAATAAAAATATATAAAATGCGAATAATAATAATTGATTGGTTTGAATCGGTGGGTTGGGGATTTATGAAGTTGGATTTCAGTTGGATTATGATTGTGGATTATTGCAGTTGTTGTGTATTGACGTCGAGTTGCTTCGACGGGATAGTCCGATAAATAAAGGAAGTGCTTCCCGATTTCCGGGAAATTAAACTACGAAAATATGGGAGCGTGTCCGATAATTATCAGGACGTCGAGCGAATATATATATATATATATATATTAAATGAAATTTGGTTGTACGTGGTGAAATATTTTGCCAAAACCAATAACCTTACTTTCGTAAATTAACGAGTATATGTACTTTCTGAAAACTATCACCGACCCGATCTTCGAGAACGTGAACCCTAATTGTTGTGTGTATTATTATAATATATATATAAGTATGTTGTGCATATGTTGTGTACTTGATGATTTCATGAACAAAACACCTTGGTAGATTTTACTTAGTGAAAATATGTAGCACTCGACAGATAAGGTTTATAGTCCCGACGGATGACTCAATATAGTCCCGACGGATGATGACTTATTATCCATCGAGTGAGTAGCTTATGTAACAATAAGTCTGTAGCACATTTCTGCATACACATTGTTTAGAATCTGTAGTACTACTTAAGTCATGTTGACTTTAGTTAGATATACAGAATAGGTTGATTAATTGTACATAGATGATGTCTTGTAATTCTGCATAAGTGAAATGAAGTCAAGTGCCTGATTGCTACCCGACGGATAAATAACAATGAATTCGACGGATAAATAACAATGAATTCGACGGATAAACAACAATGAACTCGACGGATGATCATAAACCCGACGGATAAAGAATTCAAATATCTGTTGACAGTGACAACACAGTCACATGCGTCGAGTGGATGCAAATGGAATGTGGTAGCCTATTCAACTGGGTTTTCGAGAACAAAGAAGTATTGCCATTTCCATGCTATTATGAAGATATTCAAATATGCTGGAATAGAGTAATGAAGTAGCATTATAATAGACTAGATAGTTTTTGTTTTATTATTATGTCTCATTACTTTGTAATCTTGGTGATATATAAACCAAGAAGTAGCAACTAAGGAACTATCTGAGATACAAGCAGAGAAACATTTGTAAGCAGAATTCTTAGCATTTCTCTGCATTCTTAGTTGTTCAATATTTGTAAGCAGCTGTGAGCTTTTTGCACACAGAGTTCTCTCGATATATATTATATATCTCTAGTGGAATCATTCAAATCCACCAGAAAGTTTTTAAAGACTCTTGTTTTTAATACTTGTGTTTTGATTCATTTAAGTAACTATTCCGCATTGTGCTAATCAATTCACACTTATATATATATATATATATTCGAGTTAGAACATTTTTATTTCAAGAAAAAGTTTCAAGAATTCCATTCAACCCCCTTCTGTAATTCTTGTCATGTTGTTAAGGGACTAACAATTGGTATCAGAGCAAGCTCTTAGCAAACAAAGAGTTTAAAGATCAAAACAATACAGCAAGATGAACAAGAAGGATGTTGGAGTCAAGATTCCTTTTCTGGATAAAGATAATTACCATCATTGGAAGGTAAAGATCCATCTTCATTTGCTTTCTCAAGGTGAGGCCTATGTGGACTGCATAGAAAGATGCCCTCATGTTCCACTGAGAGCTGCAACTAGAAATGAGCCATCTGTCCCCAAGCCAATGCATGAATGGTCTGATCCTGACATTGAACAAGTCAGGAAGGATAAAAAGGCCATGAATATCCTGTTTAATGGAGTTGATGGTGATATGTTTGACAACATTATCAACTGCAAAACTGCCAAGGATGTTTGGGATACAATACAGATTATCTGTGATGGCACTGAGCAAGTCAGAGAAAACAAGATGCAGTTACTGATTCAGCAATATGAGCATTTTCATAGTGAAGAAAGTGAGTCCCTCACTGACATTTTTAGTAGGTTTCAAAAACTGCTAAATGCTCTAAAGTTACATGGAAGGGTCTATCAGACAAAAGACTCCAATCTGAAATTCCTTAGATCTCTTTCAAAGGAATGGAAACCAATGACAATCTCATTAAGAAACTCACAAGATTATAAGGAGTTTACTTTGGAGAGACTGTATGACATCCTGAAAACTTATGAGCTTGAAATAAAGCAAGATGAGAGGATGGATAGAGGAAAGAAGAAAGGAGGGTCCATTGCACTAGTTGCTGAGTTAGAGAAAGAGAATGAGATGAAGATGGAAGCTATTGAGTCAACTTCAAGGGTCTGTGAAAACAAGGGCAAGGGGCTTGTAGTAGAAAATGAAGATTCTTTGAGCCAAGATGACATGGAAGACATTGATGAACATTTAGCATTTCTTTTCAGGAGATTTGTCAAGCTCAAGTTCAAAAAGAACTTTGGAGCAGCCAAGCCAAATAGAAACATGGTGGATAAATCAAAATTCAAATGTTTCAAATGTGGCTTGGCAGGGCACTTTGCTAGTGAGTGTAGAAAGTCAGATTCCAGCAAGAAAAAGTTTGAGCCTGTGGATTATAAGCAAAAATACTTTGAGCTGCTCAAACAAAAGGAAAAGGCTTTCATTACACAAGAAATTGACTAGGCAGCAGATGGTCTGGATGAAGATGAAGATGTCAGCTATGTTAATCTAGCCCTAATGGCCAAGTCTGATGAAACAGAAACAAGCTCTTCAAGTAATCAGGTAATTACTACAAACCTTGCATATTTATTTAAAGCTGAGTGTAATAATGCTATAAATGACATGGCTACAGAGTTATATCATTTACGTGTTACACTTAAGTCTCTTACTAAAGAAAATGCTAAAATCAAAGAAAATAATTTGTTTTTAAGTGAGAGGAATAATGTGCTTGAGTCTCAGTTCATTGATTTTGAAAAATTAAGAATTGAATGTAAGATTTCCAAGGAGGAATTAACCGAGTCCTTGAAGAAAGAAGAAATTTTGAAGAAGCAGCTCGAGCGTGAACAGGAGGTGATTAAGGCATGGAAAACATCTAGGGATGTCCATGCTCAAATCACCAAAGTTCAAGGAATTGAGTCTTTCTGTGATGTAGCCTGGAAAAAGAACAAAGAGAAACTAGAACCAAATTTGGTAGATGAAGTGCTAACAGATGTAGATCGATGGATGATGAGGATCATCCGTCGGATAATAAAAAGGGTTATCCGTCGAATGATGAAAATTCTCATCCGTCGGCTGTGAGCAAGCCTATCAGTAAAGCCAAACTTGTTAAGCTGAATGAGAAGTATGGATCTGTTTCCAAGAACTTTGTTTTAGGGGAATCGAGTCAAGTTAAGAAAGGGAAAAAGGCTAATGTCGGTCACATGACTGTCAAACAGTTAAGTGACAGACTTGAAAAGATTGAGGTAAAAATAGAGGCTAAAAAGAAAAACAATAGAAATGGTAAAGTAGGGATTAACAAACACAAGAACTACACACCTGATAAATATGCTCCTAGAAAAATCTGTGTCAAGTGTGGTAGTGTAAATCATTTGTCTGTTAATTGCAAATCTGCCATGCCTACTTCCATGTATGTGCCACCTCACTTTCCTAACATGAATGCTATGCCTCCCATGCCTATGAATGTTATGTCTACATAGAATATGAATGCACAGTTTGCTAACATGCCATTTGCACCTAATCCTTATTATGCTGCATTTAGTATGCCACAAATGCCATTTAGCTTGCCTTACTGGAATAACATGTTTACTAATAGCATGCCATTCCCTGTTGATTATAATATGCATGATAATTTTGTTGTAATGAATGGTTTCAAAGGCCCAACTTAAATGACCAAGGATGAATCTGATATTCCCAAGTCAAATGAGATAAAGCCTAAGAAATAGAAAAAGAAAGCTAACAAGGCAAAACCCAAGGAAACTTGGGTACCAAAATTAACTTGATTTGATTTTGATGTGTGCAGGGAAATAGAAAGAATCTTTGGTACTTGGATAGTGGTTGTTCAAGACACATGACTGGTGATTCTACCCTGCTCACAGAGTTTAAGGAGAGAGCTGGCCCAAGTATTACTTTTGGAGATGACAGCAAGGGTTATACTGTGGGATATGGCTTGATTTCAAAGGAAAATGTCATCATTGAGGAAGTTGCCTTAGTGGATGGTCTCAAACACAACTTGTTGAGTATCAGCCAGCTTTGTGATAAAGGCAACTCAGTAACCTTCAACTCAGAAGCCTGTGTTGTGACTAATAAAAGAAGCAACAAAGCGGTTCTCACTGGTGTGAGAAAAGGAAATGTGTACCTAGCTGATTTCAACTTATCTAATGCAGAATCTGTTACTTGTCTTCTCAGTAAAGCAAGTCAGGATGAAAGTTGGCTATGGCACAAGAAGCTATCCCATTTAAACTTCAAGACCATGAATGAGCTAGTAAAGAAAGAACTGGTTAGAGGCATTCCTCTAGTGGAGTTTTCTAAGGATGGACTGTGTGATGCCTGCCAAAAAGGGAAGCAGATTAAAGCATTATTCAGGAAGAAACTTGATTCAACAATTGAAGAACCTTTGCAACTGCTACACATGGATTTGTTTGGACCAGTCAATGTGTTGTCCATCTCAAGGAAAAGATTTTGCCTAGTAATTGTAGATGATTTCTCAAAGTTCTCTTGGACATATTTCCTAAAGTCTAAAGATGAGGCTAGTGAAATCATCATCAATCACATAAGGCAAGTCAATAATCATCCTAATTTCAAGATTAAAAGAATCAGGAGTGACAATGGAACTGATTTCAAGAATTCTGTCATGAGAGCATTTTGTGAGGAAAATGGGATTCTGTATGAGTTTTCAGCAGCAAGAACTCCACAACAGAATGGAGTAGTGGAAAGAAAGAACAGCTCACTTATTGAAGCTGCAAGGACAATGGTTGAAGAATCTAAACTGCCAACTTATTTCTGGGCTGAAGCTGTAAATACTGCATGCTACACTCAGAATATTTCACTAGTTAATCAAGCAAGATGCATGACTCCCTATCAATTGTTCAAAAATAAGAAGCCAACTCTAAATTTTCTTCATGTCTTTGGCTGCAAATGCTATATTCTGAGAAATCAAACTGATCAAAATGGGAAGTTTGATGCTAAAGCAGATGAAGGAATTTTTATTGGATACGCTGTTAGTAAAACATATAGAGTCTACAATCTAAGAACCAATATTGTTGTGAAATCAATACATGTTGTGTTTGATGATAAAAAGATTGAAGGACTACAAGATGGAGATTACCATGAGAGCCTCAAATTTGACAATGTGGAGATGGTTAGTGATGACAGTGAAGATGAAAGTGATCGAGAAATAATATCTAAGGATAATGCAGAAAAATCTACTACCAATGAAGCACAAAACTCAACATCTGTCGAGTTGCATAATGCTTCATCCGTCGGGAGGCAATCTGCTTTATCCGTCGGGAGACAACCAGCTTCATCCGCCAGTACTCAAAATTCACCATCCGTCGGGTTATCAAGAGAAGCTGGAAATCAAGATAGATCACCTATAGAAAGTTCCCCTTTCTCAAATCAAAGATCCACAAACTCAGGGGGAGTTTCTAATAATCAAAACTCAATCACACATCAAGACAACAATGAGGCCTCTTCATCTAGAGCTAATCTACCTCAACAAAGAAAATGGACAAAAGATCACCCCTTTGAGCTAATAATAGGTGATGTTTCTTCTAGAGTTCAAACCAGGAGAGTAACTTAAGAAGAATGTCTTTACAGCAGCTTTCTTTCCAAGGAAGAACCAAAGAAGGTAGAAGAAGCTTTGTTGGATCCTGATTGGATCTTAGCTATGCAGGAGGAGCTAAACCAATTTGAAAGGAATAATGCATGGAAGCTGGTGCCCAAGCCTAAAGGAAAGAATCCAATAGACACCAAATGGGTATTCAAAAATAAGATGGATGAAAATGGCATAGTAGTCAGGAACAAAGCTAGACTGGTTGCTAAGGGCTATTGTCAACAAGAAGGAATAGATTTTGATGAAATATTTGCTCCTGTTGCAAGACTTGAAGCCATCAGAATCTTCTTAGCTTATGCAGCCCATACCAATTTCAAGGTCTATCAAATGGATGTCAAAAGTGCCTTTCTGAATGGAGATTTGGAGGAGGAAGTCTATGTGAGTCAGCCCCCTGGTTTTGAAGATCCAAATTTTCCAAATCATGTCTACTATCTTTTGAAAGCACTTTATGGACTAAAGAAAGCACCTAGAGCCTGGTATGACACTTTATCAAAGTTCCTTTTGGAAAATTACTTCACAAGAGGTACTGTAGATAAAACTTTATTCTTTAGAAATGTTAATGGCTCTAGTATACTTGTTCAAATTTATGTAGATGATATTATTTTTTGCTCTACAGATGAGAAAATTTTCAAAAAGTTTGCCAAATTGATGCAAAGTAAGTATGAAATGAGTATGATGGGAGAACTGACTTACTTTCTTGGTTTACAAGTTAAGCAAGTTAGTGATGGAATATTCATTAGTCAAACTAAATACATTTTTGAACTTTTAAAGAAGTTTGATCTAGTGGATTGCACATCTGCAAAAAATCTCATGGCCACTGCAACTAAGCTTGAATTAAATAGTACTGAAAAGTCTGTGGATATTTCAAGTTATAGGGGCATGGTTGGCTCACTTCTGTACTTAACAGCTAGTAGGCGAGATATAATGTTTGCTACATGTTTATGTGCTAGATTTCAAGCTGATCCTAGAGAATCTCACTTAATAGCTATTAAGAGAATTTTCAGATATCTCAAGGGAACACCAAAACTTGGCATTTGGTACCCTAGAGATTCTGGTTTTGATCTAACTGGTTATTCAGATGCAGATTATGCAGGTTGTAGAATTGATAGAAAAAGTACAACAGGAACCTGTCAATTTCTAGGAAACAAGCTTGTGTCCTGGTTCAGTAAAAAGCAAAATTCAGTTTCTACTTCTACAGCTGAAGCTGAATATATTACTGCTGGCAGTTGCTGTGCACATATTTTATGGATGAAAAATCAATTGCTAGACTATGGTTTACAAGTTCAAAGTATTCCTATTTTTTGTGATAACACAAGTGTAATTGCCATCACTGAAAATCCAGTACAATATTCAAGGACGAAGCACATAGATATCAAGTACCACTTCATAAGGGAACATGTAATGAATGGTACTGTAGAACTATATTTTGTTCCAAGTGAGAAGCAGCTTGCAGATATCTTTACCAAGCCACTGGATGAATCCACCTTTTCAAGGTTGGTAAGTGAGTTAGGTATGCTCAATTATTCCTAAATCTTTATGAGATAATTTGCAAGTTGGAATGCAGCCAGAAATTTAACTGATTTTTCAGTCTTGGATGAAATTTTGGCTAAGTCAAAATTTACATCTCGACGGATGATCTTTATCCATTGAGTTTGATCATCCGTCGGTATACAATTTGCTAATAAAAATCAATTATTTTTCTGGAATATTTTATGGCTCGACGGATAACAGTTTATCCTCATCCGTCAAATTGTCTTAATCTTAGCCGTTAATTTCCTGAACATTATCCATCGAGTATACTTACAGTTTGTAAGCATAACACAACGGATAATGGGTGGAATTTTTACAATTTATTTTTTTAAACGGCTATTTTAGGCAATTTCTATTGGTTACTTTATTTTACTTTAGTATTTTTAACAGTTATTTTTAAGATAGTATAAAAGCTCAATTTATTTCAATTGCTTTTCTTTTATCATTCTCAAATCAACTGCTCAAATTTCATTCTCTCTCAAAGCACTTACTCTCTTTCTCTTCAAGCTCTTATTCTCTAACAATGACACCTGTTGTAAAGATTATGTCTCAAACTGGGTTCATTTATGAGAAGAACAATTTCACTGCACTAGTGAACAAGGGTATTCAGCAATCTGGTGACTATCACAAGATGATGGACCTTGTGAAGAATTGCAAGCTCAGCTATGCCATGATGGAATCACCCACAATCTTTTGTGAAGTTGTTGAAGAGATGTGGACCACTGCTACATACAACTCTATAGATAAGACAATCACACTCACCATTAAAGGTAAAGAATTATGTATCAATAGTGATGTTATAAAAGCATGTTTCAAGATTCCTGATAACATTGTGACCTCATCACACACTGACACTGATATAATCAATATGCTTAATTCCATGAACTATGCTCTTTCTACTTCTAAATTAAGTGACATTAGGAGAATGGGTCTTAGAAAAGAATGGAGTTTTATGTATGATGTAATGACAAAGGTCTTTTCAGGAAAAATCAGTAATTTTGATTCAGTCAATATAATAATGCTTAACATGCTCTACATGCTAGTTACAGATAAATTCTATAATTTCAGTGACCTTATCTTGTTTGAGTTAGGCTTTAAATTAGGAGAGTTAAATAAAAGAGGTAAAAATGTGTATTATGCTAGATTCTTTATGATGTTAGCTAACCACCTCTGTGAAGAGATTGTGCTTGAGACCCCAAACAACAAATTAGATTGTTGGGTTCAAGAAAGAAGGCTCATTGCATATTTGAACAGGGCCAATCATCACAAGGATGTGCCATTGTTCTATTTCCCTGTAATGGAAGCACCTCATGTAAGTGAGGTAAGTTCATCTATCCCTACCACTATTCTAACCTCACTAATTTCTTTGAGTTCTAGTGTGGCTATGGCAACTGTGTCAACGACCCAACAGTTGCCTACCCAAGCTACCAAAACTGCAAAAATTTTCAAACCCAAATCAAAGAAAGCCCCCTCTGGTATCTCTCAAAAGATGCCAGTTGCAAAATCCACTAAAACCAAATAGGGGAGTGTGAAGGAGGGCAAGATAGGTGAGGGAAGGGGTGAACATAAAAGAAACCCTAAGGATAAGGATGGAGAATTGAGTGGATCCCAGCCTAGCCACACTGCAGTTTCCCAACAAACTGCAGTGCTTAAAAATGATAAAAGCTCATTTCTAGCTGCATCCTCCCAACAGGATGTAGTTATTGAACAAAGCTCTCAACCAAGAGCATAGGCCAAAAGGGTTATGGACACAAGCTCACCCCAAACTTATGCCAGAAAGAAGAAATTTAAAACCCTTGGGGATGCACAGGGTACGCACACTATGCAAACTGATGCAAACGATACAGTCACTGCACCTTCACAAATTTAGTTTGATGTGGCTCCAATAAATGTGGAGTCACAGCCAAAATCTCTAGTCATAGAAGCACCTCAAACACCTAACTCACCCACAAACTTACTGGATGGGGATATGATAAACACATCAATTCCTGATTCCCCTTCTTTAACTTTGTTGGGGAAGCCAAAATCTAGTGCAAGTGAGCATCATCTTTTAGATGATTTGTTGGATCACTTGCCAATTCTTTTAGGAACTGTTGAAACATCTGTGCCCAAAATATCATCAATCAGCACAGAGTCCATAATGGTTTCTTTTCCAAGTTCATTCATTTCTACTCTCTCGATGAATATTGCTCATCCGTCGAGTAGTGATTGTATCCCGATGGATAAGCTTAACAGCAGTCATCCGTCGGATAGCAAAACCACTCACTCGATGGATATCACTTATCCGTCGAGTATCTCTGCACAGCCTCAAACTTCATTTATTTCAAGTGCAGAAGATTTAGTGGTTGTATAGTCACTATTAGGATTGAGAGAGAAGAGTGTTTTGAGTGAGAGTCTGGGTTGCTTCCAGGAAAAAGGAGAGGAAATAAGTGAAACTATGCAATCCATTTCTTCAGGATTGGCAAAAGAAAGTGAGAAGAGTCCCACCTTAGATGGTGAAGGTGAGGGTGTGAGGGTGGGGAGCCAGGGTGAGACCCTGATTCAACAAAAGAGAGAAAATGAGAGAAATGCAGGTACTCGAGCTATAAGGATTGATATCATTGCTAGTGAGTTAATGAATGTCCATGATGTAGACAGGGAGGGACTATCTCAGCAACCTAAAGCTGTAATAGATTCCACCTCCCTTGATACTGAGGCATTTACTCACCCTGTTCCAGCTTATCAACTTCTAGTTGAACATGGCAATGACAATGCAGAAAGGATGCTCAATCTAGTGCATACCACTCAGTCTATGCTAAGAGCCAAGGATGCAATCACAGCTTTACCTTCTACAGCTGGTGATGTGGACTATGAGACTGGTAGTTCAGCTGGTTTCTTTGGTGATGGGAGTGGGGATAGTGAAGATGAAGCAATGGACATAGGGGGAGAAGTAGGTTCAAGTTCAAGATCAAGTATGCCATCATGGGCATTTTCAAAGCACTGTGATGAGCACTACTTCAAAACAACCCTGATCCAGCTAATCAATCAGATAAATACTGCTCTTCAAACCACTACTAATGCCAGCACCAAGAAGCTCCTTCAGGCACACCTAGCCTCCCTAAAACTTCAACAAATCCAAGGCTTCCAACATGCTAGGGATGTAAACACCATGAAGAGTGATATTGAGGAGATGAAGAAGGCCATTTCAGACAAAATGGATTCTAAGCTTCTAGAAACTACAATGCTTGATATCAAGAGGCAGTTAAGAAAAAATTCTAATCTTGCAACCAAGATAGATGCCTTAGACACAAGAATGTCAGCCATGGAAGCATCTTTAACAGCCATTCATCTTCATCAAGCCCAACAAATAGATTTACTTCAAAAATTGGTGGCTGCTCAAACCTCCTCCTCTACTCAACTTGATGATAATAAAAAGGGGGAGAAAGGACCAAGTGAGGGGGAGAGGCTTCAGATTCAAATCAGTAAAGTAATTGTGCCTTCAATTACTATCTCAAAGCCACCAGTTATAGACAGTATAGATCTGATCAATGTAGCAGCAACCAACATAAGAGCAGCTGATAAAGAGAAGTTGAGTTTAGTCAACTGGGAGAAAATTGATGAGGATATACAAAAGAAGTTTGAACTAATCAAGGAGCCAGTCAAGTCAGCCATCCATCACTCTCAAGTCAGGAAGATTTCTATGAATGAGATGAGCATGAACTATCTGGAAAGGGGACAACCATCCTGCATCAAATCTCCAAAGGCTGAAATAATTCTGAAACCAAGGGTGAACTACTCAAAATCATCATTGAAGAACCCTTTGGATACTGTGTATGAGACACCTAAGCCTGATGAAAAGAAGCTTTTGTCAAGATCAATTGCTTTCCACAAAGATCCAGCTGATTCAGCTTCAAAAAGGAGAATTGCTAAAATTTTCAGGAATGGGAAAGAAATTTGTGTGGTGGCTGGACATCCTCAATTTGCTCAAGCAAAGAGAGAAGAAAATGCTAGATTGAAGCAGGAAAAGAAGCAGGCTGCTCTAGATGCTAAAAAGGCTAAACAAAAGAAAGAGAAAATTGCTATCTTAGCCAAGCTACATGCTGTAAATTCATCACAACAAATTTCTGTTCAGCCATCTGAAATCATTGAATCAAAGAAGCAAGTTGAACAACAAAAGAAATCTCCAAGAATCAAGGAATTGGCTAAAAGAACTAAAAGGAAACTGGACATTGTTGATAAGGAATTGGAGAATCAGTTTCCCAAGGAATTCACTCCAACTACAACTGAAGCATCAAAACCCTCTGTGGCATTTGAAGATATCAAGGTGCTGGATCCTTACAGGAACATCCATGGTGAACCTATTGTGCCTAAGGATGAACCAGTAGAATGGGAGAACATACCAATTCCTGACTTCTACTTGCCAATCCTTAACAAGCCAAAGAGAACAAAGTCAAGAGCAGTCAAGAAAGTGAAGCTGTCACCTCTCAAATCCAAATCAGTAGTCAAAGCTCAATCTAAAGTCAATAGGGGAGATTACATGTACTTGTGTGACATCAAATAATTTTTTGATCTAAACCTCTATCTAGATGAACTAGATGAAGTGAGAGGAATTGATGCATACAGAAACCTACCTGAAAGGTTAGTGTTCAAGTACAAAGAAGGAAAGGAGATTCCGTGGCCACTTCACAGGATCCTTCAAGAAAGCCAAGTTGTACTGATTAAAGTTTATTCATCCTTCAAGAAGAACTTTGGGTTCAATGTTATTGCAAGAAGATTGGTACTGAAGAAGATTGAAGAACTAAGGAGTGTTAGAGCTAAAGATGCACTCCCAAAGACTCTAATTATCCCTTACACAGGGAGAAGAGTGCATCTAAGGCCCTACTGGAAGATGGAGTTTATGGATGATAAAGGAGTGAGAAGATTTTTCAGATTAGAAGACCAATTGAGCATCTCTAGCAATGAAACTCTTTTGGAAATGCAAGGAAAGCTAAATCTCTCAGAATCTGATGAACTGGTATTCCATAGGCAGCTCCAAAATCAGATTGAGGAAAATAACAGAATGCTTGGAAAAAGATCCAGACCTTCAAGGAACTAGATAAATCTGCTCAGGCTAGAGGAGCAACTTGAAAATGACTGTGAGCAAAACTTTGTACATTTTGTTAATTGAAGCACTTTTCAGTATTATCTACTATCTTTTAAAAGTTGTATTTTTAAGGTGTTTTGTTATCATCAAGTATCTCTTAATTTATGGCTACAATTCCAGTAGACATAAATTGGGGGAGATTGTTGTGTATATGTTGTGTACTTGATGATTTCATGAACAAAATACCTTGGTAGATTTTACTTAGTGAAAATATGTAGCACTCGACGGATAAGGTTTATAGTCCCGACGGATGACTCAATATAGTCCCGACGGATGATGACTTATTATCCATCAAGTGAGTAGCTTATGTAACAATAAGTCTGTAGCACATTTCTGCATACACATTGTTTAGAATCTGTAGTAGTACTTAAGTCATGTTGACTTTAGTTAGATATGCAGAATATGTTGATTAATTGTACATAGATGATGTCTTGTAATTCTGCATAAGTGAAATGAAGTCAAGTGCCTGATTGCTACCCGACGGATAAACAACAATGAATTCGACGGATAAACAACAATGAACTCGACGGATAAACAATAATGAACTCGACGGATGATCATGAACCCAACGGATAAAGAATTCAAATATCTGTTGACAGTGACAACACAGTCACATGCGTCGAGTGGATGCAAATGGAATGTGGTAGCCTATTCAACTGGGTTTTCGAGAACAAAGAAGCATTGCCATTTCCATGCTATTATGAAGATATTCAAAGATGCTGGAATACAGTAATGAAGTAGCATTATAATAGACTAAATAGTTTTTGTTTTATTATCCTGTCTCATTACTTTGTAATCTTGGTGATATATAAACCAAGAAGTAGCAACTAAGGAACTATCTGAGATACAAGCAGAGAAATATTTGTAAGCAGAATTCTTAGCATTTCTCTGCATTCTTAGTTGTTCAATATTTGTAAGCAGCTGTGAGCTTTTTGCACACAGAGTTCTCTCGATATATATATTATATATCTCTGATGGAATCATTCAAATCCACCAGAAAGTTTTTAAAGACTCTTGTTTTTAATTACTTGTGTTTTGATTCACTTAAGTAACTATTTCGCATTGTGCTAATCAATTCACACTTATATATATATTCGAGTTAGAACATTTTTATTTCAAGAAAAAGTTTCAAGAATTCCATTCAACCCCCCTTCTGTAATTCTTGTCATATTGTTAAGGGACTAACAAAGTACGAGTCAGGATTTGATATCGAATGGGTAGATTTGTTAGCGAGGATATGTCAAGCATAACTGGTTGTCTAACAAAGGGTAGTTCGACTCTGTAGGTCATAATCGGAAGACCCGAAAGTTGACGTCGGACCAATGATAGCCTAATAATCAGTCGACCAGCTCAGTGAGGTTCCAAGCGAAGGACCTAAGCGTTGAAGTTGGATTCAGGACAGTCAGCTAATTAGGTCATAAGTCGAACGTTCGAGTCGATCCTAGATCTGTCAGTGATAGTTGTAAAGCTCTGCAAGGCAAGTACCCCTGACCATTCTTTTATGGTTCAGTATATATGAATAAAATATTATTTTATTTTTGAACAGGAATAGAAACATTTTAAGTTATGTATTCCCTGAGTTTGAAAATGTTGTTAAAAATGTGTTTTTGGGGAAAAGTAACTTCTGAAAATACCTATCTCTAAAGTGTGATTAAAAATGGAAAATAGGTTTTGAATAGTGTGTTGTGACATAATTGATTTTAACAAGAGATAGGTAAAAGTGATTTTGAAACTGGATAAAATGAATCAGATATTGGATGGTCAGTGGCGTAAGAGGCCCATTATTAGGTAACGGCCCAGCAAGTGGTTGCGTAAGAGGCTAAGTCGGATGCGCGCACTGGTAGGCCGCTTAGTCCAGCAAAACAGAGACCAAGCTAGTCTCTGAGTTCCGGAACAAATTGTGGTGGGATAGACTGATCAGCTGTCCCTAGAATTCATCCACTTTTATATCTAATTTTGGTTTAATGGTTCCCGTAACGGAACAAATAGTTTTGTGATCCCCGTAACGGGACAGATGATTTTGTGGTTCCAGTAACGGAACAAGTGATTGAGATTCCAGAAACGGAACAAATGGTTTTGGGTCCCCGTAACGGGACGAATAGTTTTATGGTTCTAGTAATGGAACAAAAAGTTTGGAAATGAAAATAGCATGCTAAAATTTAACTCTGTTATTTATGCACAGCACACGTCTGTTAATTTTTTTTTACAGAGCATGCTAGTTTTGATATCCAGTTTATACATGTTTTACATGTTTCTAACGAGTTATGAATTCTGTTCCTATAACTGCTTTACTTTAAATCATTTTTACTTGTTATTCATATAGTGGTACTGCTGAGCAATTGATTGCTCACCCTTGCAGAATGTTTTATATATTTATTGCAGATGCCTAGGAGATTATTTTGTGATAGTCGGGGCAGAGTTCCAGTTCCGTTCGTGTCAGGCTCCTCTGAGGTAGTTGTGTTCAGACCAGATGAGGTCTGTTGAGTTGCTGTATTAAATTAGTAGTCAGGATTTTATAAGGTAATTTGGGTTGTGTTAGTTGTGTAACCTAAATCACACTTAAACCTGGAAATGGTCTTGGTAAAAGGGGTCGTGGCTATTATAATTAGTGATTTGGATTATATTTTGTTTATTATTGATATCGGTGACGTCAACTCCTGACCCCGGGGTTGAGGCCGTCACACATCCGGTGCAAGACTTGATCTTTTCTCGTCCAATACTCTTCTACCGGCACTAAAAGCAGACTCGGAAGCAATGGTAGAGGCGGGAACTACTAAAATGTCCCTTGCAATTTTAGCTAATACCGGAAATTGGTTCTCGTGATTCTTCCACCATGTTAGTATTGAAAAATCCTCATCGAACTCATAGTTATATGAAAAAACCCTATACGCATGCTAAATGAAGTTTGAGGTGTAGATGCATTTTCGAAAATTTTACACTTTTGTTTTTTAGTTAGGATACCAAGCAATGTGGGATTAAACCTACTAGACTGACTAGTCTTAGGTGGTATAATATTTTGATTTCTAGGAGTATATAGATCTATAGGACGGTGTAACAAGTCTAAACAATTTTGCACATAAAGCACGTGATTATATGAAACTCCTAATACCGAGTAATAATGTTCTAACATATTTTCTAAACCTTCTTTTCTAACACCGGGATCAATAAGACATGCAACACCATAAATAAAAGGAAATTCGGTAAAATATTTTATCCACTTTTTTTCATATCAACAATAATTGCACCAAAACAATTATCCTTTTCATATGCTTTTAAAGTAGTAATAATATTAACACACTCAATAATAACAAGATGTACATTTGGCTCGTAAACGTAAGAAAATATCTTAGTACCACATGCATAACAATCAAGCAAATCACATACCCTATTTGCCAAGTCCCAATCATTTTCGGTAATAAGTCTATCCTCCACTTGATTTCTTGGATCAGAATTATATAACTCGGTGATAACTACCTTATATTTAATTACCTCGCATAGTAATTTATAAGTCGAACTCCATCTTGTGGGATAATCAATTCCCCACTTTTTGGGTATTAATCCGTTTTCTCTACATAATTTTTTATATTGTCTCTTTAATGTGTGTGCAATACGTAAATACTTAATTATTTTTCTAATAGGTGCTAAAAATTCGGTTATTTGTTGAATACCCATTTGAGCCGATAAATTGACAATGTGTATACAACATCTAACATGCAAAAAAATACCGTCTAAAGTAGTAGGAATATCTTGTGCAATATAGTAAATAGCTTTATCATTTTCCGAAGCATTATCCAAAGAAATAGTAAACACCTTGTGTTGCAAATTAAATTCGTTAATAGTTTCGACAATTCTCATCTTTATATTATAACCCGTGTGTGACTCGTCCATAACATCAAAGGCAATTATTCATTTTTGTAAAAAATAATCAGAATCAATCCAATGAACGGTAACACAAATATATGGCTCACCGCAACTCGAATTCCAACAATCACTAGTTAAAGAAACCATGCCATCATAATTACGAAAAAAATCAATTAATTGCGCACATTGACTATAATATTATTTTTGTGTGTGACGTTTAAGCGTGTTCCCGGGAATTCTTTTAAAAGCCGGGTTTATTGATTCTTTCATCATGTGCTCTAAATGAGGACTCTCACCGTGAGAAAAAGGTAACTCGTTTAGTGTAACATAAGTAGCAAAAGGTTCGATCATTTTATCTCGACTATAGTGGAAAGGTATACCTCCACGGGGAGACGATGTCACAAAACCACCAATTTGTGTTTGTTGCGGTGATTCTCCGCGTGCTTTTCCACTTTCGTGACTTTGTTTCGAAATTCCGTTATGCATTTTCAAGTGTCGATCAAGTGTACCCGTGCCGGCACCTTTAGAGTGAAGAAACGGGGATTAATTTCGGCCGCTTTGAATACAAAGTAAACAAAAACATTTAAATTTGTTGGGATCCTCCGGTGTTACTTGTCTCGAAAAATAATTCCAAACGTACGAGGAATGTCTCGAAGAAGTACCAGAACTTCCTGCAAATTTTTAATATAAATAGATTAGCAAAGTATTTGAATTTTCAATAAAAATAAAAAAAATACAAAATTCTGAAAATTCGAACATATAATTCTAAGTTCATATAATCGATTTCATACTATATAATATGCATACATTGAAGTGTGTCAAATAATAATTTCATACTTTTAAATATATGCCATTATTAGACTAACAAAAGAAGTACAGAACTGCTAGTGCTACTGTGCTACTAAGTAGTGTACTAACAAACTATAATTTCATATCTAAGTTCTTATAATCGATTTTAAAAATTATATTTTAAAAAATCACAAAATACATAAAAATCATAAAATACATAAAATACATAAAATCACATTCACAGGATCAAAATAACACATTTAATCGATTTTAATATTTTAAAAAAACACAAATTTATAAATTTATGAAAATAAAAACATAATATATAAATTTTACCGGCTTCTATATTAGGTCGAGGGGGTTGCATGGAATGTGCTTGACTCGAGCCTTGGGATGATTGAGTTCCCCTCTCTTCTTCCATTTACTTGAAATTATTGCCTGAAAACTGTAATGTTGCCTGAAAACTCGCCGAAAAATTAAGAAACCTCGCCGGAAATTAAGAAACCTCGCCGAAAAATATGTGATTGAGTGTGTGTGAATGACTGTGTGTGAATGTGGAACTGAAGTGAGAAAATTAAGAGTGAACTGAGTGTGTAAATGTGGCCTGTTAAAATTGAAGTGAGAGATCGAGAGAGAGTTTAAGAGTGCTAAAATTAAAGTGAGAGATCGAGAGAGAATTTAAGAATGAAGAGAGATTGATAGTGAGGAGAGAATTTATAGAGCTTCAAAGTTAAGCGGACCGTTAATAATTTAGCCGTTAGAAGAAGGTGAACGTTCTGTGAGCAGGTTCTGTGACTGTGAGCAGGTGACCGTTCTGAGCACTAGCAGTAACAGCCTGTGACCGTTGGAACGACGAAGCGCGTGGCCAGGACTCGCGGGCCGAGCCGGTTAACCGCGGTCCGAGCCGTGCCGGTTCACGCCTTCGAGTTCGTTGGCGATTACAGCGTGCCGGGCCGGTTACGGTTTTCAGAATGTTAACTCGTGTTCGATTCGTTTTAATTAGCGGTTCGATCCGAATAGTGAATCGGCACGTCCCGAGGCGAACTATACGAATTTCTGGCGAGCCGAATAGCGAGCGAGCCGATCCAAACCGTTCGTTTGGCCGACTCTAACTCTCACTACTCTCATACATAAACTCACTATTTTCCTGCAAATTTTCATATTCAAATCTATGTTCACTAACATAAACATCTTCATCACAATTATCAACAAGGTTAACATGATTTACATTATCATTACGTAAGCAACTACCACTAACATCAACAATCTCACTATTTACAACATTATCACTTTTTTCAAAGTTTTTCTACCTTGAAACCTAGCAAACATCTTATCCATAACTACAACAAGAAAAAAGCAAGAAATTGAGTTTACCAAATGTAATTAGTGAGTAAGGATGAATAAAACCAAGAATTCCCCCAAATTTACTCTCCAATTTGACATATGCTGCACAAAAAGGAAAGTGTGATCTTTTTAGGGTTATAAACTGCAAGTACAAACGTTCCGTTAATATCATCTGCGGAAGGGAAAGAGGTTCCGCGATAAATAAACGCGAAAGGGTAGGAGTCCGCGGAAAAAAAGCGCGAAAGAGCGATTTTTTTTCTAAAATCCTTGCCATTCCAAGAAGTGATATGTTGGTTAAGGTTTCCGGACCCAAAAATCAAAAGCTAATAGATATGATTGAATGCGGCTTAAAATTGGCAGCCTTATTTCTCATTAATTAAAAATATAACCCAGAAGAAAAGGAAATTCTTGCAATTATAAATTGTAGAAATTAGGGCATGAAATTGCTGTAAAAAAAATTATCCCCAATTCTCCTGTGGCGGGAAGAAAAAATTGGTGAATTACACCTACAACACCTCAATTGTTCTTCACTAATGTCGTTTCTCGAAGAATTTCAGGCCAGTAAGTGCCTCTACATCTCTCCTTTTCCTATGCATTTAAGTTTTTGTATCTATAGCTCACCAATTACAGATTTCTTGAACCCTAGCTGATGTCAAACATCAAATTGCCTAACAGTGTGTTTTATATTACTAAATTGATAAACTAGAAGTTGTTTGAGTTTTATTTGTAGGTTGAATTGTTATGAGAATATTGAACCAAACAAATAGATATATTAATGTTGCAGTAGATATTATTTGTTGTTATGCAACACTAAACCATGTATAAGGGGAGCGCAACTTAGTTTAGTAGTCAGTTATAAAGTACTATTTTTTTCTTGTTGAGTAATGATATGTTATGGGACCAGATAAGATTTTTGATTATCGGGGCATCCGGATTTAAATTTCCTTTATGTATTTTCCCTTATTAACTTTGCCAAAACAAATGATAACATTTGAATAGGCACAGGAAGTAAACAGTTGGTTGTAGAGAGACAAGTACACTATCTTATTACAAAAAATTAGTAAAGGAGGCATTCCGCAAGTCCTAATATGATTTTCTGTCTAAGCACATTAAGTAACGTCTAGCAATATACTACTAGGATATAAATTGGTAACAAATTTTCCTTTCCACGCTCCGAATATTGGAGGGGGACACTAAAATGCTGACTGCTTTACTAGAAGTTTTTGATGCGCGAGGAATTGTGTACCAGGTTAATCGGAGTTTCCACTGTATAATTCACGTGAAAGTAACTGCTAGTTGTGTAACCAAGTATATTCTAATTTATAATTTGGAGTTCTCAACAAAAGCTAAATAAAAGAAGTACTTCCTATATCTGTCAAGATTCATAGTTTTTTAATAGATATTATTATTTGATTTCTCAGATTTGGAATCACTGCCGAATATCATACAGAGGAAGTATGCTATACTGCGGGATTTAGATAATAGCTTACAAGGTACATTATGGAATTAATTTTTAACTATTGTCAGTTTTACTTGTTAAAGTTGGGTTTTCCATGCACCATATTTGCTGATGTGTCAGATTCGTTTCGTTGTTGTGATGAACTAGGAAGATGTAAAAAAATATTATTTGTAGACAATATTCATTAGAGACATGGTTAGATTTTCTAGATAAAGTTACTTGCAAACAACAGGTTCATGAAGTCTAATGTGTTAATCTATTATATATAATTAGCTTATTATTTTCTTCAATTCGGTTGTTTGCTTTGGTCAATATACATGATAATTGACATTATTGACCTTCCTTCTTTAGTGAAGAGAATCATGTTCTTTCCAATATCTCTATGATAATATAGTAGAAGCATATTAAGTACTAGGGAGAATCATGCTTGTAAAAATGTTGCTTATTTCTTATATTCTATATTGTATGTCATTTTGTCATTTGGCAGTGATTCAAAAGCAAAATGAACAACGTTGTGGACAAGAACTTGAAAATTATAAGCGAGGGGTTAGATCTGGTGCTATTATGCCTGATTCTTCACTTGCTAAGTACTCAGATGAAGCACTTGATGAGCAAAAGCATGCCGTTAGACTTGCTGAAGAGAAGGTTGCATTGGCCGTGCAAGTATATGATTTGGTATGAATATGTATTATACATCTCTCTCTCTCTCTCTCTGACTTAATGTTTTTACTATGTTTTTTTTTACTTCTGCTATTAGCATAGAAGTGTCCGCTTTCTTGCAATTCTGTTAATATCTATCTGAGTATGAATTTCCTCCTGCACACATTATGAATTTGCCCTTGGTTTCCCCTTCGTGTGTTCGGATATACTCATATATTATAAGCAATTTCTTCTGGAGCCAAGAGAACTTGTGTATAATGTAGTAACAGACATCTAATAGAATTTGGACATGGTTTTTATCTATGACCATCAGGGATGTCCTTTCTTTTAAATGTCTTTTATGCCTTGATGTCCATGCACATACAGATTTTCTTATATTTTTGTACTTATGTCATTCATATTAGAATTATCTGCATGATATTTTTTGAGCTATGTCATATTTCATTCTCTACATTAGTTGTGTTATATATGCTTTTACTCACCCGGGGTGAGAGTTATGAAGTATCAGATGGATTTAGTTGCTTACATCAACCCATGTGTCTTTTTTTTTGTTAAATTGACTCAAAGAATAGTAACACGTTCTTGAAAAATAATCATAAGGTCTGGCCCTTGGTTTCTGATATGAAGCTCCACTTTTTTTTATTGTGGTTCACCTTCTTACCTCAAATAGATGGATAAAATGATATATCCAGGGTGATCTGATCACACTTGCGAAATCTGACTTTGGTATAGCTTTTATGCAATATAGTATACTGAAAATACTTGTACAGTAAGTCTCCACTACAACTTACCCCTATGTTTTATGTAGGACCTGTTTGTAATATAATTTAGATTCTAGCGTTTGAAAGCTACAAAGGAAGTGTCACATTACAGCTTTGTTGCCCAAATGCTATAATTTGGTACAATACCACCTCTTTAATCTAGGGAAAAGCTAAAAGCTAGAAGCACCCTTTTTCTCCTGGTAACTGGAAACTACAGGAAATTAATTACTCACGGGCACATGCCTCCACGAGGCTTGAACCCTCAACCTCTAGAAGAGGAGTTTTTTCTAGGCTCAGCATTTCCTTTACTCTTACTTTTCGGTTTTTCCTGGAGGATATTCAGACAGGGTACCTATTACTCTGTACCAAATCCTTGTGAACCTTTTCCAATTTCATGTACGCGTACATCTCTTATATATTCTTTGGTATCCTTCACCACCAGCAAGGATATAGATGCCCAGATGGCACATAGTTCATATAGCTCATTAAATGGTATGTTGAGCATCTTGTCAAATGTCAGTGGCCACTGTGTTTTACTTGGTAGTTGCTCGAATTTTAGATGGTATATGATAGTTTTTGTCCCAAAAAATTTAAGATTTTATATGGCTGTGACAAGAATGCGGGTCATTTTGGATTCCGAGCTGTCAGTTGATAGCTTTACTTTTCATCTATGCTAGTCCAGCTTATGTTAATGTTTGAGCAACTTGGATCCAACGTCTATTGGAGCAGACCTTAAACTATATGGCAACTTAATCCTTCTAAATTTGTGCTTTAATGTTATGATGAACAGGTCGATTCTCATATTCAACAGCTTGATCAGCAAATGAAAAAGTTCAATGAAGATCTTCAGCGTGGTATGTATATTTTATACCTGCAACTCTTTGGTTTACATTGAACAAGTGGGTCCGGATAATACTTGGCTAGAGTTATCTATAGTTCTACTCGACAGAACCATCTTTTATTTTTAATTGGATTATTCTGACTTCGATCTGAATTTGGCAGAAAGAGATAGCAGTGCTGCAACTGGATCACTTCCTTCAAATAATGATGGCACTGCAAAGGCTGGAAGGAGTGAAAGTGGTAGAGGAGGTCGCAAGAAGTAATCACCTGTCACTATTCTATTTCTAATAATTATTTTCTTTACTCCATAACTTTCTTTTGTCAAGTATACATCGTACTTGAAATAGATAAATTTAGTCTGTAGTCTTTGATCATTGTTCTGATATTTTTAGGCCCTTTTTCATTTACCTAAGTTACTTCAAAATTTTATTATTGTGACAGTGGATCAATCATAAAATACTTCTGCTGAAGAAGTGATGAAATAGATATCCTGCATACATGTTCAGGGAACCTAACTTTTACTTCAGTCCTGTCTCATTCCAGTCCAACCACCAAAGCAACACATAGACTCGTTAACATACTAGTGTGCTGCTTTGGCTGTTTTTTTGTACAATATTGTTTTTCAGTTTTTTTTTCTCCATGGTCAACTTCTTTTCTGTTATGTGAACTTGTAAAACGAATTGGCAGTGACCACTTTTTCAAGTGTATTGTATTGTTTCCCCATTCCTGAAATTCTGATAGTTGGATGGTCAAAATATTTTTTTTTTCAGGACACGCCTTGGTGCAGCAGCGGTGGCATCAGCAGTGCCAGCAGTGGCTGCAAATCCAACAAGCATGGATCTAGATCTACCAGTGGATCCAAATGAACCCACATATTGTCTGTGCAACCAAGTGAGCTATGGTGACATGGTAGCATGCGACAATCCTGATGTAAGTGTTACACTTTCTTTTTACTGTTCAATCAGTAAGATAATACCAGAGGCAATGACGTACTTACCACTCATGCAACTACCCTTTTGTTTAACAGTGCAGGATAGAATGGTTTCATTTTGGCTGTGTTGGTGTGAAAGAGCAGCCAAAGGGAAAGTGGTATTGCTCGGGCTGTGCCGGACTGCAGAAACGCAGGAAAGGGAAGTAACTGAACATGTGTAGTCCAGTGATACTCTGCACTTAAATTCGTCCTTCTGTCATGATATCACTTGATGTAATTGTTTGCTTAAAAGTATTAAGGTTTAGATTCTTTAGAACCTTTCTCAATCTAGAAAGGAGATAAAATATAAAATATCAGATTGTTTGTAAACAAATTTATGTTTTTTCAAAATGTAAATGACCGGAAAAGTAAAGACAAGACCTGATAATTTGATCACCATGAGCAAATCCAAATCTTTGTAGACAAAGCCAATCATTAGTTCCCAATCAGGGAGAGTATATTGTGAAATCAGAATTTGGATCAAATCAATTATTGCTCGCAATTTGTTTTTCTTTTATTTTTTTAAATTTATTTCAATGAATTTTACTGGCTGTCTATGGTTTACATATTTCGGAAATCAGAACTAATGGCTTGAGGTAGATTTGAGATTTATCCGGCGATTTTTGAAAAATTGTATGATTTATCGGTGATTTAATGATATAGTTAACTATTTTTTACCGATTTATTAGCGATTTATTTTTGAAAAATTGTCCGATTTGTATAACATTGTCATGTTCATATATTTTACCGCCATATGCACCGTGTCCAACATTGTAGATTTTTTTGCTTTTAGGCCCTGTTTATTTTTCGGAAAATAAAAAAAATTTAAAAATAAAATCTTTAAGAAAATATTTATCAATAAAGTATGTTTCTCAGAAAATAAGTAATTTGCTATTATGAAAAATAATGAGAAGATGTTGATTTTGATAAAAACACATTAATTCATGTCTTTTCTCAGACAAAATTTTCCATAAAGTCAAAGAAGCACGAAAAATATGAAAAATATTTTCCAGAACCCAAATAAATGGCAGAAATTTAAGAAAATAGTTGGAAGAAAAATGTTCTAGGAAAATAAAGGGAGCCTTACCTCGTGCAAGTCCAAAAATGTATTTCATACATACTAAATATTGTTGTATTCTTGCACTCCTGATTATTTTTTCAAGATACAGTTAACCTTCCTACTCTCAAAGATGAATAAATACTTTCAATTCTAATATGACAATTTAAGGGTCTGAGGTCTGATCACAGACTATAGCTTTTCAGAAGTGGGGAAAAGTGTAAGGTGACTCACTCAATACGCATGACAAGAGGAGTAGCTCTAAGTCTGTAACACATTTCTATTTATGTACATTGTTGTTTTACACTTTAGTAGTTGCTGCCTCTTCTGGTTAATGTAAGACCAACAAGCTTTATGTTGTTAAACAATATCACAACTCTGGTGTTCATAAATGGTACAAAGATATGCTTGGAGCAGTGTCTTATTACACACCAAAATAATTAACCTTCACCTGCGGAAGGGGTCGTAATTCTCGACAGAATTATGTATCTCCTCTTATCTAGTTCTGTTGGCGTTGTTACTTTAATTGTCTATCAATGTTCTGAAACAATACCATATACCAACAGAACCCACATTGTGGTTGCGCCACCATCTTGGGATAAGATGTACGATATTTTATTTTTGAGAGGCTGCAGGTGAGTATACTTTCGGAGGAGCATCCGGATAGTGTTCGGGTTAATTAGATGATTGGATAAAAGGTTGTTGAGGCATTAGAGAGTGATTTGGAAGCTATGAAGAATCAAAATGTTGGAGTTGATCATTTGGCACGACTAAAATGGAAGTTTATAGTTGTGGATAACCCTAATGTTAATGCTTATTCTATTCTTGGTGGGAAGATATTTGTCAACACAGGTTTGCTTGAGAAACTTGAATCAGATGCAGAGATTGCTACTATCATTGAACATGAGGTATACAATATTCCCATGTCCGTGATATATATGTGTGTCTATAAGACTATTATGGTATTGTAATTGTAGTGTGACATGTTTATTATCGTTTGTTTATTTATTATTTGAATTTTTTTAGCTTACTTGTGGTTTTTAGACATGGAGTTCAAAGAGTAACAAACATGTCCCTTTTGTATGTGTGTGGATTTAATTTTTTTTATAAAGGTGAAGGTGCGTATGTGTCCTAGAAACTGCCTTACACACTAGTTAATGCGAGTAACACTCTTAGAAAAAGTAGAATAGACATCGGTTACACTAGTTAATGCGAGTAACACTGCTAGAAAAAGTAGAATAGATATCGGCTAAAAACCGATGTCTATGAAAAAAATCCGATGTCTTCGTGGGTGATGTTAAAGACCCCCCATTTAACATCGGTTTTAAACTGATGTTAAAGAAGACGTATAACATCAATTTTTAAAGATGTTAAATTTGTAATGTATGTCTAATCTTCATATAATATCATAATATGATATTGTTAGGTCCCAATGTGTTTGTAGAAGGGGGGTTGAATATAAACAGTACCGAATAATCGAATTAAATGCGGAATAAAAATATGAAACAAAATTCAAGTTAAATAAGAATATTATTAAACTTGAAAGGTGTTACAACAACTATATCGATTACAAGGAATTAATCTCAAATTAATTATCACAAATCTAGAATAAATTCGACATGAACTTATTCTATTTTTGTAATAAAAAGATTCAAATGCTAAACGCAATTTGAGATTAAGTTCTAGGGATTTTGATCCGCTAGATAGTTACATAAGAACAAGATAAAGATTTCTAGTGGTTTGGATTTAACTTTACAAACTAGAAATTATGATCTTGAAGTTTGTAGATGAAGGATAAAATATTTCTTCTGCGGCTGCTCTGTTTTTTGTTCTTGTATTGGTTTCTGTATGTTGGATTAAAATGAGTCTTCTGCTGCTTTTTGTTTTTATCAATCATTCAACAGACTCACTTCAACTAGTAAGACTTTCGGCAAGACTATCTGTTGTGCTTAGCAAGACAATCTGATTGAACTACAATGACTTTCGGTATGACAATCAGTTGAACTAGCAAGACAATCTCCTTCCCAGTAGAACTTTCGGTGAGACTATTGAAAATGGCCTGGCATGACAATTGATATGACAATCCAGATTGTCATGCTAGTTCATTTTCAATTGTCTTGCTGATTTAAAATATATTTTAATCCAATTAAAATTCTAAAAATTCTTAATATTAATTCAGAATTAATTAATCAATTAATTCAATTAATCAATAAATTAATCTTTGCAGATATAATTTATTTTCTTAATTAAATTATATGACTTAATTAATTAATAGAGAATTAATACTAATCTTGAGCAGCAACCACTCTTCTGAAAATCTTCTGAAAATCACTGAGAATTATGAATCAATTCCACCACTTCAATGTTGACACTCGATGTACTGTCTGGTTCATGAGTGACTAACTTTCGTGACGTTTCTTCATGTCTTGACTTTGACACTTTGATTTTCTTCAGATTAAATCCTTGTAATTCTCTGATACCTTGACGAGATCTCTGTCACTAGATTAAATCCACAATCTTGATTTCTATCACTGAGGCTTGATCAATTTCTTGAGCTTCTTCCAGTGAAGTAATTCCTCAAGTCTGTAGATGAACATTATTTCTGAATCCTTTGACATATGTTACTTAGTGAGATATCTCTGACGGTAGATCCACTATTTACTTATTACATTCTTATTTGAGTTAAGTTAAATCCTCGAATAAACAAACAGGCTATGACATATGCCTTTCAGATATTTTTATCAATTTAAACATATGTGAGATAAGCAAAATATTTCCATTTACCCATTAAACTGATTTTACTAATATGAGTAACAACGGTTTTCAAGATAAACCGATGTAAACATAACTTTTGACATCGGTTCTTTAATTCAAACCGATATCTATTAGTGACAAACCGATGTCTATAAAGTTTAATAACATCGGTTTTCTGTTTTAAGATTTTTTTTGTTTTAGTATTTAAAATCAGTTTTAATCAGTATTACTGATGTCAATGTTCAACTAAAACTGATGTATTAAGTTTTGACAGACATCATTTTCCACTATAATGATGTTTGTACCTATTTTATTAATGCACATTTTCAAAATATAGATGCCAAAAGTTTGTCAAACCAATGAACTACCAAAACCAATTGTTGCATAAATAATACCAGTTATCTATAAATCTAACAACCAATATTCAAACATCCGGTACAACATATTCATCTAATCCAAACATCAAGTACTACACATATCCATCCATCTATTCTACTACTGTCTATACAAAGAATTTGACTTGATACCGGCAATACTAGCAACGAAAACCAAACAGGAAAGTAAGCAAAACTTTCCAGGAGACATTCTTACATGATGACATTCTTCCACTTTGATTTATTGTTGCACAGGAGACAACGAGCTTCTCAACATCACCATTAACATTTGAATGTCTTAGTTTATTTGGATGCTAATCAGATCCTGCATTCTGTTGTCTAGAGTAAAAAGCAGTTGTAACATGTTCAGGATTGTCATCTGCTATATGGGTCAAAAGTGTTGATCTGGTACTATAGTTGGAGCTCTTTGGAGATTCAACAAATAACTTTGAAGCCCTGCATCCAGAATCAGTCAGTGCAGTGTAGCAGTAGGTTAATGCTAATGATGGTGTTAGTTGCTCATTTGTTTCGTTAAATTCCTCATGTGGTCTTTCAATCATATCAAAGACGTCTCTCCTGTGTGAAAATAGTACAGTGTTATCAGATAACTTGTCATCCCCCTTTCTTATAATCAGAATTCAAATAAGTGAACCATCTGCAGTAAATCATCAGATCAAGAGTGTTATTTAAAAAAGAAAAAACTGATTAGTATGAAAATTAATATTATACACACTGGCAATATAGTTTCTGTTTACCTGTAACCAAACCAGAGCCTTAGGAAGACTATATCGGTTTATTATCAATCACAAACCACTCTATTATCAATTGAAATTCGCTATAAACTAGTATACTAATGGTATTGAAATTAAGTCACCCATATTTTCAGGGAATCAACATTCTACAGATCCCCTTGCTCTATTTCAAAACTAACTGCCTGCCTCAATTGCTTTTGATGAACAAGTGCTATAAAATGTTGTTTTGCGAAATAATACAAGATATGAAATGTTCACGTGCTACTACCAACCATACCAACCAAAGATCAGAACACTATGAGAAAGTGAATGTACAAATAATGCCAATTGCGCAATAGACCATAAACCCTGGTCATTGAGAATGATATGCAACCCTGACTTCTACATTTAAATTTACCATCACAATGACTTAAAAAAACCTAGTTAATAACTCAATATACACATGAACTCAATTAATTCAGAACATTGGCTACCATGAAAATGCACATAACCACATTGAAGCAACTACATTTAACCTTATTTGAATAATAATTGACTTCTCGATGACAAGCACCAACATTTTCCATGGCATCGGGAAGCTCTATAGCTCGAGCTATTGTAACGCCATCATTAACCACTTTAGGGGTTCCAAATTCATCCAACACAACATTCCTCCCTTGAAGATGTAAAAAAATACATAAGTTGACATGGGGTATTATAACACTTTTACTTAAAAAAATGTACAAGAAGCTGCATTCAACATTTTCCGAGCTGAATGAGCTCAAAGAAACATCCGGTATCATCATAAAAAAACAAAACAAAATAAAATTCCTCATGCGTGCAAAGAAACAACTACATAGTACTTGAAAACAACAGTAAATATAGGCATCAATACGTTTAGAACTACAAAAACAACTTATTGATATTCATTTATCACTGTTGGTTATAAACTAGCTTGATTTAAAATCTGAGGAAAGCGTGATTCTTTATCATACAAAATCAATTAAATGTAATTATTCCAAATTGTATGTTCAACACACTTGTCCATGTCCACAGCCATATGATAACTATTTCCTGTACGCATGTCTTAATCTCTACATGAGATTATTTAGTAGAAAAATTAAAAGGAAGCATTTAAAATAATCAATATTACAAAATTTATAATGATAAGTCGAATTGTAAGAAAAGAATATAGTATATATGATAACAACTGAGATCATACACCAACTATATGAATCTATAGTACACAGAGTTTCACCAATCCAATACAATTAAAAGGTAGGGCCTTAAAATCCAAAATTATATATTTATATTTACCAATACAGATATAGGCATATAATTAATCTAGTCATAACAGAGGCTATTAAGCAAAATACAAGATATTTTCACATAAAACTTTGGAATTTGACATTATTTTGGTGTTAAACTAAAAATGGCAAAATAAACAATTTGCGCAAACAGAGCACCACCTATTTCCGAGACACTTTACACAAATTCAACAACATTTCACTACCAAAAACTATACCATTCACCAAACAAAACTAGAAAAGTTCAAAAATTAACACATATCAATGACATTTACATAACAATTAGACAATTCACCAAAATAAAATAAGAAAAGATAACACAAAGTCAACATCATTTTATGGAGACAGACTATACAATCCACCAAAAAAAAAGTTGAGACTACCTCTAGGACCAAGAGTAAGACGAACAGCTTTAACAAGCTTCTCAATCCCACTCTGAAGCGCAGCTCTCGATTTCTGATCAAATTCAATTTCTTTAGCAGCAGCTCTAACAGCAAGTCTCCCGCCCCTTCTTCCACCATTATTAGGCCTATAAGTCACCTTCTGCCCTTGCAATTGATTCACTCTATTTCCCCTCAAATTCCCCTACAACAACAAATAAAACAACCCATTTCAACACAATTAAAAACAAATACATTAACATCAAAAATAGAAACATATGTAAGATGAAAAGGGTTAGTACCTGAGTGGGAGAGGAGAGAATTGAAGCAGTAGAAATGGCATTAGCAGAAGCCATTGGAGTGAAATTAGGATTTGTGTTTGGATAAGGAAGAGGGGAAGTAGCAGCTGAAGGGTGTGTTTAGAGTTTTGATAATGTTTAAGATTAGGGGTTTATGTTTGTGTTTTGTAAAAGTTCGAGAGTAGTTTATGTTTGGTCTTCCAGAAGCTTCTTTCATTTTTGGTTCAAGATTGGTGTACATGCACTCTACACACTTCTACTATATGTGTCTGGTTCAGGTCTAGGACTAGGCCACCTACACCCAACCCGACTATTTCTCTGCTATTTGACTATTCATTCTGACTCGAATCATTGGATGTTTGTATCTTCTCATCTACTTCCTCTTCTAAAATCTATGACATATTTAAAAACTACCATTAACAATGCTATAAAATATTTCTAGAATCACAAATTTGAAATTGAAAGTTATACAAGTAAGTAGTCTTGTTAAAACTCTGACAAGCATAAGAACAACACACTTTCAAATAATCCAAAATCCATGACTTAAATGTATCAAATTCTTGAAAATTGATATCTATATAAACACATAATAATTGAAATCAAAAAAATATAAAACACAAATTAATGCTTGGAGGTTAAAGATATATGGCTTAACTTCTTTATCCTCAAGACAACCAATGATACTTCTATAGACTGCGTCTTCTTCACTCCATTTTCGATCACGTAAAACCTGAAACACGATAACACGGAGATCCAATCAAAGGGGAAATTCTATATATATTAAAGTCATGTCTTTCAAAATATATAATATCCAACAAACTTGATGGTTGAGATTTGATTTAATCTAGTATAGATTAGTAAGGCCCATTATAAACGATTTCACTTAGTTTTCTAAACAACAAATATCACATTATTACATATAACATATGGCATATGGCTCTTGATGATGCATCTTTGTCCATTTGTTGTTATATTTATTACATCATAAATAATATTGTGACTCCAAGGAATTAAAAGTATGAAATCACAAGCTCTTGAATAAATAAACATCACTTTATCAACTTTAATTTTACTACCAACATTTAGAATCCATAACCAGCTGATTTAAAACTAAACAGGAAGATGATTTGGGGGAAAATTACACATAGACAAGAGTGAATTCATTTAATACTTTTACAGGTCCTTAACAAGGCTCATCAATTATGCTAAGTAGTAAGTACAAACCAAAATCTGTTTGCTAACTTATTTCAGAAGGTCCATCACTTACCAATGCAGTTCTTCCGCCAGTTATCATCCACAAATCACCATTCTTCTCCGAGTTTAACATGGTCAATGTAACATGCACAATAAGAACAATCACTCAACTAATTAAAAATTAAAAAATTAGGGTTTCAAATTGAAGCCCCCAATTCTGAAATTAGGGTTTAAAACTTACCCAATTCAAGCTTTAAGCTCCAACTTAGCTTCAAACTCAGACTTGAACTCCAACCTTAAACTCCGACTTGAACTTGAACTCCAACCTTAAACTTCAACTCCGACTTGAACTCCAACCTTAAACTTCGATTTACGCTAATGCAATGAAACCCCTAATTCTACGAGAGCAATGAGAGAGATCTATGAGAAAATGAGAGCACAGAGAGAGAAATGAGAGCAATGGTGGGTGTTTAGAAAATATGTTCGTGGTGGGTGTTTTCAACGTAAGTGAGGGTGAGAGATGATTTTTAATGTTTCATGTCTGATGTTTTTTGTTTTATTTTTAATTAAAAAGAGGGGGAAGATGTGTGTAAAAAGAGGGGGGAGAATTTTGTTAAGGCAAAAAATAGGGGGGAAACATGGAGGGAATAAAACATTTGGCTAAGGGGGAAAACATGGAAGTCGGGCTGATTAATATTTTTAAAACAAACATATAACATCGGTTGGGATAAAACACTAATGTTTATAAAACCAAAAGATATCGGTTTTTTAAAATTGATGTATAAAACACCTTTTACATCGGTTCCAAAAGCAACCGATGTCTAAGAGGAGATGTCTATTCTACTTTTTTTAGTAGTGTAATTTATTACTTATGACTCCTGTTTATTAATCTTAAGTCTAATTGAATTAATTTGGGCATAATGTTGCAAGGCATTAGGCATATGACTAACAAAAATTACACGCGGGTGCATATTTTCATCACAAGAACATGGTTATGGCTATTTGATCACAATCCTCATGGTATCTCGAAATGGATTAGGGTTCTCTTTCAGTATCCTAGGTGGTGGAGGTACCTTACTATGAAATACTAGGTTTATGTTGTATTTTGAATTTTTGATAATTGATTATGTGGTATGAGTTTTGTTGACTGAAGTTTTCTTAATTTATGTTATGAATTGTGCAAAGTTTATGTTTTATTACAAAAGATTTGTTTGACAAGCGAACTTATTGGAACTAGCCGAAGCAATTTTAAATGTTAAATCTTAATGGCATGATATGAAGCAGAGGTTGATTTGATTTGAGTTTACTATTATATCCATGTTTAACTTATTCATAGTACAAGCTCAGTGGTATATGGTGTGTTTACGGAAATTTGCTTTATGATTATGGTTTGTAAGCTTAAGCTCAAATACTTGTTTGTGGCAGTCAGTTGACAGTGCCCTGTTTCGTGTTCAATATTCCACTCACTCTATGTTTTTTTTATGTAAATGTACTTTATTGTCATTTATGGGGTATATGAGTATATGTGCATGTATGTTTATTTATAATTATGTTTATGTATGATGAATTTGAAGGGTTTTTAGCACATAAACGCAACGAAAACGTAAATTTAAATCTTAAAAAAAAACCGAAACCCTCCGCAGGATCCATGCGAAAAAAATATTTAATTCGTAGTTCAGTATGTTTACCTTAAGAAGCTTTACGTTAATGGAAAGATGGAGGTCTTTAATAGCGATCCAAGAATGATGAACAGAAATCCCTAGCAGCTGCTCCTCAAGTGTGAAGCACTCCACCGGTATCCACCAAGAGTACAATGTGATGGAGGAGGAAGAGGTTGAAAGATTTAGTTGCCTCCCTCTTGTTCTACTTTAGAAATAGGGTTAATTATTTGGGTTGAGGCAAATAGGGTTTATAATAGTATATTTATAGACAAAATTTTCAGCTGAAAATTTTCCATAAAATATTATTATTATTAACCCTTTAATTGATTATTCTTATTAACCAATTAACTAATAATTAAAACACCTTTTAATCATTAATCCCTTTTCTAAACACTTTAGAAAAATAATTCTCTCACTTGATTTAATTTCCAAAATTAAATTCTTAATTAATAATATTAAGAATTAATTAAATCTCATTTAATCAATTATTAAATCTGCTAATTAATTATTTATTTCATAAATAAATAATTACCAGCCATTATTAATTAATTCCTCCACCATTAAATCATTCTCTTTTATGATGTGACCCTGTAGGTTCAATATTAAGCCGGTAGTAGAAATAAATAATAATAAAACTATTTTATCATTATTTATATAAATTCTCTAATCCATTAAATATGATTAATTAATAAATTAATCATATTTATTCTACATCGTGAGGGATACTTCTCAGTATATCGCGACTATCCGGATAATACGAATTCACTGCTTAAAATACCAAGAACCTATTCAGTGAGTAGTTACCGTACAATCAATTCCTTCTACCCTGCAATGTCACAATTAAATATAAGGCATGGAACTTGTGTCAAGCCTATCTTATTTAATCATTTGCTTTCCCATTCACTATGCTTAGTTCTATTTAATGTAAATTAGAAACTCCTTTCTAATTTCATTCACTCTGGCCAGAGATTCCTGAACTAGCATAAGTGGATCAACATTGAACATTCTCTTCCTTCACTGGAAGGGGTAGATCCTTTATTGATCATACACGATCTTCGTGTACAAATTCCTATACCCAGTAGAGCCCTTATAATTTTCCCTGGAGACTAAGAACTAAACCAAAGCATAGTTCAGTGTACATAAGATGACTATGATGACCTCAAGTCTAAGGATACTTGTACAACTATCACTATGTGAACAACTGCTGACACGTGAGTGAACTCCATCAGTTGTTCAGCTGTGTGAGTCATGTTCAGTGAACTTATTCTATAATAAGCACCTAAATACTAGCTATAGTGTTACCACACAAATGTCTATGAGAACAGACATCCTTTATAATGAAGCAATCATAATATGTACCAATCTTTGCGGATTACTAATTACCAGTTAATAATCCTACGACCAGGAAATATTTAAGTTTAAAGTTATCATCTTTTAGGTCTCATTATTATGATCTCATCATAATCCATAAAAAGCTTTACTCTAAACTATGGTATATCTTATTTAAACACTTAAATAGATAAAGCCCGCAATAAAACCAAAACAAGTCTTTTATTAATATCAATGAAATCAAAACAGATTACATAAAAGTTATTCCTAAATCATCATACATGATTGGACTTAGGACACATCTCTTTCAATCTCCCACTTGTACTAAAGCCAATCACTCTGGTATCTAATACCCATCTTGTCTTTATGACGATCAAAGTGACTTTGAGAAAATGGCTTTGTGAGTGGGTCTGCTACGTTGTTATGTGTGTCAACTCTCTTGACGTCTCCTCTTTCAATACAATACAAGAAATGTTACCGCGCTCCCACTAACCCTTTTGTAGACACATGGTTCATCTATGTTTTTGATAAAACCAAACTCTTTGATTGTCTCATCAAAACGGATGTTCCATCTACGAGAAGCTTGCTTTAAATCATATATGGTTCGCAGCAGCTTACACACTAGGTGTTCATTTCCCTTAGAAAGAAAACCCTCTGGTTGTGTCATATACACTTCCTCTTCAAGTTTCCCATTGAGGAAGGCCGTTTTCACGTCCATTTGCCAGATCTCATAGTCGTAGTAAGCAGCAATCGCAAGCAAAATCTGAATTGATTTTAACAGGGCTACAGGAAAAAAAGTTTCATCAAAGTCAATCCCTTGCCTTTGTCTGAATCCTTTTGCCACGAGCCTGGCCTTATAGGTCTCCACCTGCCCATCTGCTCCAATTTTTCTTTTGTATACCCACCTGCACCCAATAGGCTTAACACCTTCAGGCGCCTCAACCAGAGTCCATACTTGGTTGGTATACATAGATTCCATTTCGGATTTCATGGCACTATACCATTTCTTTGAGTCAACACTACTCATAGCCTCATTATAGGTCACAGGGTCGTCATCATCAATGATTGACAACTCATTGTCATTCTCAATGACAAGGCCATAATACCTCTCAGGTTGGCGAGACACTCTCCCTGACCTACGAATGGGCTGTTCCACAGAAGGTTGTTCAGTCTGAATAGGTGTTTCCACTTGATCCGTAGTAGTTTGTGCTTCTTGAACTTCATCAAGTTCAATTTTGCTCCCACTGTTTCCTTCAAGGATAAACTGCTTTTCCAAGAAGGTAGCATGTCTGGAGATAAACACCCGATGATCGGTGTAAAAGTAATACCCTAAAGTCTCTTTAGGATATCCCACAAGATTACATTTTACGGATCGAGATTCCAGCTTATCTGGGTCAACTTTCTTGACATAAGCTGGACATCCCCAAATCTTAACGTGTTTAAGACTCGGTTTCCTTTCTTTCCATATCTCATATGGAGTTTGAGGAACAGATTTGGAAGGCACCTTATTCAGTAAATATGCTGAGGTTTCCAATGCATAACCCCATAGGAATACTGGAAGATTCGCATAGCTCATCATGGACCGAACCATGTCTAACAAAGTTCGATTTCTCCTTTCAGATACCCCAGCCAACTGTGGAGTATATGGAGGAGTCCACTGGGAGACTATACCATTTTCTTTGAGATAAGCTAGAAACTCTCCATTCAAGTATTCACCACCTCGATCTGATCGAAGAGTTATAATACTATGTTTGGTTTGTTTCTCCACTTCATACTTATATTCTTTGAACTTTTCAAAGGCTTCAGACTTGTGTTTCATCAAATACACATATCTGAATCTAGATCGATCATCTATGAAAGCAAGGAAGTATGAAAATCCACCCATGGCTTGCGTAGACATTGGTCCACATACATCTGTGTGTACCAATCCTAGCATATCTACAGCTCTCTCTCCATGTCCACTAAATGGAGATTTGGTCATTTTACCCAATAGACAAGACTCACATGTAGGATATGATTCAAAATCAAAGGGGTCAAGTAACCCTTCCTTATGCAATGTCCGCAGTTTATTTTCACTAATATAACCAAGTTCGCAGTGCCACAAGAAAGTGAGATTTTCATCATCTCTTTTTCTTTTATTAGTATGTTCAATTTGTGGTAAATTATGCTCTACGTCACATACATAGAGACTATTGTTTAAAATACGACTTCCATAAAGAACGTTATCTCTAAGAATTGAACATTTATTATTCTGAATAACAAACGAAAATCCAGCCAAGTCTAACATGGAATAGAAATAATATTCCTCACAATCGAGGGAACAAAATAATAATTATTTAGAACAATAGTCTTGCCTGTAGGCATATGTAAATGAAATGATCCTACAGCTTCAGCAGCAACTCTTGCTCCATTTCCCATCCGTAGAATCACCTCCTCTTCTTCAAGAGTCCTACTTCTCCTTAGTCCCTGCAACGAATTGCAAATATGAGAACCACAAGCGGTATCTAATACCCAAGTAGATATTTGACTTAGTGACATATTAACTTCGATCATGAACATACCTGAATCAGAAACGGTAGTCTCACTACCCTTCTTCTTCTTCTTCAATTCTGCAAGGTAAACCTTGTAGTTCCTCTTCCAGTGCCCCACCTTGTTACAGTGAAAGCAAACATCTTTGCTCTTGGGGTCTTCAGCTTTTGGTGGAACCGGCTTTTTCTCACCTACTTTCTTCTTCTTGGAAGGGTTCTTCTTCCTTTTCTTAGGATTGGAACCTTCACCAATTAGAAGAACAAAACTCTTATTAAGGGGAAAATTCGATTCCGCAGTCTTCAACATGTTGTGGAGTTCAGGTAGGCTGACATCCAACTTATTCATGTGAAAGTTCACAACAAACTGCGAGAACGAACTCAGAAGTGATTGCAAGACCAAGTCTTGGCTCAGCTCCCCATCCATGCCAAAACCAAGTTGTCCAAGACATCCAATCAAATTGATCATCTTAAGTACATGGTCATTCACAGATGATCCCTCAGTCATCCTACAACCGAACAGCTCCTTCGATATCTCATATCGAGCTGTCCTCCCTGCCACATCATACAACTCTTGTAGATGCATAAGGATAGTGTGAGCATCCATATGCTCACGTTGCTTCTGTAGCTCAATGTTCATGGAAGCTAGCATGATGCATTGAGCAACATTTGCATCATCTATCCTGTAATATCCGGGATATATCGTGTAAGTATTTTTGCTAATAAATAATTAATGTATGTGTTCAGTATCTGTTCTGTGAATTAATTGTTAAGTGTTAAATATATTTGAATATTTAAAAATATTATTAATTGAGTATTTTAATTTTTATATGTCCAAAATAAAATATAGATAATTGTCATATCTTCCTAATTATTTTTATGTTGATTTATGAATTTATAAGGATCATATGAAATTTATAAAATCTTTTTCCGAGTATTTAAAATCTATTTTATAAAAACGGGAACCAACCGACGTCATCCGTTGTTACGTTTTTGGAACCCGAAACTCTTCCGAGAACTCCTTCCTAACCTAATTGTAATATTCCGAGCATATTCCATGTTTCGACTTTTTCGATCCGGCGCCCGGTTTGTCCTGCGCGGGTCCCGGCGCAACATTTTCGATACAATATTCGTTTCGGTAAATCAATAAAACTCGTATTTTTGATAAACGGGAGCTTTTTATTAAACTATCCCAATTATCACCTCGTAGTATGTGTAACCAGGCGCTGAGACCAAGACCGCAGTACAAATTGTACTAGTTTGGATAACTGTCCCAAAAACCGATACCGTTTGGATCGGTTTTTACAAATAAACGTACCGTTTTATATCCGGAATGATCCAACGGGATACTAATTTTCCGTAATTATAAATAGCCTTTTTCCGTATTTTATTTCGTATCAAAATCATTTGCAGACAGTTAATTATATAATTTTCCAGAGAAAAACCTTATATTCATATAATCTTCCAAGAATCAAACAGCAAAACAAAGGTGTTATTGATCTCTGTTTTCAAAGCTCGAGTACTCAATCCAAAGGTCTTGAGGTGTTCTATCAGATTCTGTGTTCCAAATCACTGCAGAAATCAAGGTTTATTTTCTGAAAATTTATTTATTTTCGAATTATTTTTATTAAAAATATGAATTTTTCTTCGAATGATTGTTTGTATGATTTGATGATTGCATGTTGTAGAGCTTGTTTTCCTGATGATTTGCATATGTCATACGTCTGATTTGGAGTTCAATAACATGCTCAAAAGTGGGTTTAATTCTCAAATTTCAAAATTAGGGTTTATAACCCGTATGAATATTTTCAATTGAAATTTGGGGCTTTTTGATTTAGGGGTTATTAGCTGTTGATTTATAGTAGATTATGTTCCTTATGAAATTTGAAATCGATTGGTATATAGCTCGTTAACAGAGGATGCTTGAATCGAAGGGAGTTGTGTTTTGAAAATTTTCGAAGTTCGCCGGAAACCGGCGATGTTCTTGGCCAATTTCCGGCCAGGACAGGGATGATTGATGTGTTTTGATTGCATAAATAAGTTCCTGGTAATGTGTAGATTAATTCTGGACAGTTTGGTGGCCTGAGGTGGCCGGAATCGTGTTCTCCGGCCACACTCCGGCGAGTCGACGGCGGGGGTTTGCAAAATTGCAAACAGGCCCCTGGACTTTTGGGGAAGAAACAGTTTAGTCCCTCAGGTTTCCAGAGTTTGCATATTTTAGATTCCTGTTTATAAATTATTTAAAAATCATATTTTCTATTTATTTTTATTATAAAAATTCGATTTTAATTTCTGAAAATTCCAAAAAATTATTATTTTAATTCCAAAAATTATTTTTAATTCAAAAATATATCTGAATTAATTAGTTAATTAATTTCAGTTAATTTTAATCGATTAATTGATCAATTAATTCAAAAATGAATTGATTAATTGATTAATTAATTATTAATTGATTTTAATTAACTATTTAATTAGATTTAATTATTTAAAAATGATTTAAATATTCCGAAAAATAGTTTTGAGCTTTAAAATATTATTCTAAATTATTTTCAAGGCTCGATAATTATTATAAAATTATTTTGAAGCCAAAATGGGCCAACCGAACCCTGTTTATTACTCCGAAATTGATCCAACGACCCGTTTTAATTCCGAAAAATGTTTTAAAAATCATGTTAAATATCCGAAAGACTATTTATGACCCGAGACTTCTTTATAAATGATATAACATTGATTATGTGACGTGTTATGTGGTATATGTGATTTTTTGGTTAACTGTCAGTCTGTATATTCGATGTTTACTTGTTTATTGCATAACTTTCAATTCGTTAATCGAATTTGGGTGAAACGAAGGGTAGATAGAAGTATGTGTCGAATAGAATCGTATGAGTTGAATATTGATAGATGCCTATGATATGTGAGTAAAAGAGGCAAGACGTAGGAAAGGGAAACAAGTAGTCAAGGAGTAAGACAGTGGTGATTGAGAACAAGTGTAGTGTAGTAAGCTAGTACCAGGCAAGTGTTCTGAACTTTCTCGAGATATTTTAGTAATTGATATTCCTGTTTTATATTGCAAGTGCTTTGAAGCACTGAACCCTAAATCTTGATTCCAGTTATTGATCTTGAGCCGTAAACCTGATTCTTTCTAGACCATTGATTGTTGTATACCCAAATACGAACCTCAAATTACTACTCCACAAATATATACAAACTAAATATTAAACACTGAACGAGATTGCTTACACATTCAAACCATTGTATCTTATGCTTTGAAAGACCAAATCCTTGGAACCCTGAAATGTTGATTCCTTTGTTATCCAATTTTTTCATTACCTAACAGCCAAGCTTTGGAAATGCCATATTGATCTTTATACAGATTGAAACCATTTTCATTATTGAACGCCCAATGTTGTTAATGATCCTGTTTATTGTTTATTACTGCTTATTCTGTTATTATGGTAGAATTGGATTGTTTTTTTAAATTGTGGACCAGATTCATGGTCAGACCATATAATGGTCAAGTTAGGCCAATGTGTGCCTTGAATCCAGTAGTTAGAGCAGTGCTGCGTGCTTTGCTCGGGGTTAGTGCGTGACTGATCAGCAGCCTAACCTTGGTTTTTAAAATGAAAATATAATATCCAATTTAAATCATAATCCATTGTTCACTTGATATCATACCCATATTTACTTGATGATCATTATTCTCAGTTTTGTCATTGTGACTTGCTGAGCTAGTTAGCTCATTTGTGCGATGTTGTTTATGTTCTTTTCCAGTTAAGAAGGAACCGGTTGGTACCGAGGATCCCCAGTCCAACACGAGAGCTAGGGGTTCAGGTTGATCGAGCTAAGCTAGTAGGCTTCTTTTGGAATAATTTAAGTTTGTAAAAGTTTGTAATAATGTTTAATACTCAGTTCTGAGTTGGATAGTTGGAATTTGAACGGTTTGTAATATAAGTAAGTGTGGTTGGCTTGTGTGCATACTTTAACCTGTTGCGATCCGTGGTAGTTGGTAAGTAGGGTCACTGCATATTATTATTATCTTTATTATTGTTATAAGCAGGTTATAAATAAGGTGTATGTGTGTGGACCCCAAACTTCTGACCCGGGTTTGGAGGGTGCCACGGGTTTGGTATCAGAGCTACAGGTTATAAGTCACTGACACAAGCCTAGGTTGGCGGGAATGGGTAGAGGGTTAGGATTAGAAGTAAGGAATAGAAAGATAGAATGTCGAGAGGTTGAGTGCTTTGGTATAATAGGTATTAGTGTAATTCACGTCGTGGTTCGAGATTCTTATATTGCGATATGATTTCAGATAGCAGCGATGGCCGACTCTTTCATCCCCGTATCAGTTGATCACTCAGAGCCTTCAGTTGGAGGACCGTCTTCAGACCCACGTCCTGTTGTTCTACCAGTGTTGGCTATTCTACCTCCACCTGTGTTGCAGCCCGTACCACAGCAGGCCATTCCACCCCTATGCATGAGGCCACCTATCAGAGGACCCCCACCTGCTGATTCAGACTTTACTGGTCATTCGATTACAGGAGTACCTTTCCAGTTCTCTTCCTATCCTGTCCCATATCATCAGTTTGAGGCTTGCCTTATGGAGCAGCGATTCCTACAGGGTCAGATTCAGGAGTTATTGCATATTATGCGTACCAGAGAGGTTGGGAGTGGTGAGAGGCGACTCAGAGAGAGGCTCCAGGCGTTTCGTAGAGCAGCTGCGGTGAGGATTGCTGAGGCTACACATGAGGACATCACCCCTAATTTTCTAGTGGAGTGGGCTAAGTGGGTGCTAGAGGAGCTTGAGGAGATTGGAGGTCCAGATTTTCCATGAGTCAGAGATTCAGAGATAGAGATACTGATCAGTGTTGTTTTTGTTGTGTAGTATGTACAGTAGTGTGTAGTGTGTACTAGTAGACTTTTGAGTTATATTTATAAGACTAGCTATGCTGACTAGTGAGTAGGTTGTTGTACACTTTTTGCTTTTACTTCTGAAGCGTCTTTACGCTTGTACTACCCAAAACTTTTGATCTATATATATTAGTACCTTTTCCTTTCCAGCACTATCATTTACTTTATTGCACATGTTTTACTTTACCTTATTTATTGCACCAGTTATACCCCTGTGATACCATGTACCCTGTTTTTCATAGCTATTTATATTCTGTAAAGAAGCATGTAATTTACTTAGTTCAACTGTTACAACTGCTTTCAAAAAGAGATAATTCTGTTTTACAAAACTTTCTTTTCTGCAAAGAATTTGGTTTAAAAGCTAAATAAGTTGTTTGATTCTTTACAGAAAATGCCTCCCAGAAGAAATACCCGCACCAACACCCAGAATGAAGAAACCAACAACAACAACAATAACAACCAAGATGATACAAACCCGAATGTGAACTCAGGACCTATAGACCCAGCAATAGCCCAGATTCTCCAAATTTTGGCCCAACAAACAGTTCACCTGGCACAACAACAACAAAGACAGACCAATCCCCAGGTAACTTTCAAAACTTTTCAGGAAGTAAACCCACCAGAATTCAAGGGATCCTTAGAACCGATTGAAGCAAATGTTTGGTTAAAGGAGATAGAGAAGGCATTTGCCTTAGTGAAAGTAAAGGAAGAACAGAAGGTTGAGTTTGCAAGTTACTATTTGAAGAATGAGGCCACCTATTGGTGGGAAATGATGAAGACATTGGAAGGTACAGATGCTATTACTTGGGAAAGGTTTAAGGAATTGTTTTTAGAAAAGTATTTCCCTCAGTTTGTCCAGGATCAGATGGAGCTGAAGGTTTTAGAATTAAAGCAAGGGAATATGTCAGTGGCAGATTATGAGAGTAAGTTTGAGGAATTGTCAAGGTATGTGCCGTCGTATGTGGATACTGACAGGAAGAAGGCTAAAAGATTCCAGCAAGGTTTGAAACCATGGATCAGAGGGAAGGTAGCCATTTTTGATTAGATACCTATGCAGGAGTGGTATAGAAGGCTATGATCGCAGAGACAGAGAGTGAGATATCACAGAAGGAGAAGGAAAGCAAGAAAAGGAAATTTGAAGGGAATGAAGGTCAGTCACAACCAGGGAAGTTTCCAAATTTTAAGAAGGGCAAGTTTCAGCCAGGGAGGAATTTTAATTTGAGGAGACAAAATGCAGGCGACGAAAGCCAGGGCAACCGTCCAGTTAATGCGAATCAGCCAAATCAGTTGAGATTAACTTTTCCAGATTGTCAAGTATGTGGGAAGAAGCATGGGGGAGTTTGTAATAAGTTGAATGTAGTTTGTTTCAAGTGCAATCAGAAAGGGCACTATTCAAGGGAGTGCCGAAATCAGCCAGCAAGAGAGCCACCAAATAAGGATCAGCCTATCCAAAATCCAGCAGTGAAGGTTCCAGCCATTGGATTTACGTGCTTTAAATGTGGAAAGCCAGGACATATAGCCAGGGATTGCAAGACATCAGCCCCAGTCAGTAATGCATTGAGGATTATGGGATCTACCCCAGCAGTGAGTGAGACTCCAAGGGCTAGAGTTTTTGACATGTCTGTGAAGGATTCTATCCAGGATACTGATGTCGTGGCAGGTACGCTTAATGTGAATTCTTTATGTGCCAAAGTGTTAATAGATTCGGGAGCAACTCGATCGTTTGTCTCGCAAGATTTTGTTAGTAAGTTAAATTGTCCAGTTGAGAATTTAAATGAAATAATGACTGTGGAATTAGCAAATCAAGAACGTGTATCTGTTAACCAAGTTTGTGGGAATTGTAAGATTGAGATTTCTGGTAGTAAGTTTTGTGTAGATTTGATACCATTTAAGTTAGGAGAATTTGGCGTTATCTTAGGAATGGATTGGTTATCTAATCACGCTGCCCAGATAGATTATCGAAATAAGAAGGTAATGGTGAGGACGCCAGACGAAAGAATAGTAACGTTCAAGGGCCAGAAACTGGTAAAGAAGTTTTTAACGATGATTCAAGCCAAGAAGTTACTACGGCAAGGATGCGAACATTTCGTGGCATATGTGATTGACAGAAGTCAGGAGCCAGCAAAACTTGAAGATATTCCAGTAGTGAATGAATTTCCAGACGTGTTTCCCGACGAATTACCAGGACTTCCTCTAGATAGAGAAATTGAGTTTGCAATCGACTTAGCACCTGGAACGAAACCAGTATCCAAGGCCCCGTATAGGATGGCGCCCGTTGAGATGAAAGAGCTAGCGAAGCAATTGCAAGAGCTGTTAGAGAAAGGAGTAATCAGACCCAGTGTATCCCCGTGGGGAGCCCCGGTATTATTTGTCAAGAAGAAAGATGGGAGCATGAGACTGTGCATTGACTATAGGGAACTCAACAAGCTTACAATCAAGAACAAGTATCCGTTACCTAGAATTGACGATCTGTTTGACCAACTGAAGGGAGCCAAGTATTTCTCCAAGATTGATTTGAGATCAGGATATCATCAACTGAAGATCAAGCCAGAAGATATACCAAAGACAGCTTTCAGAATAAGGTATGGGCATTACGAGTTTTTAGTAATGTCTTTTGGATTGACCAATGCCCCGGCAGCGTTTCTGGACCTGATGAATAAAATTTTTAAGGAGTATCTGGACAAGTTCGTTATTGTGTTTATAGACGATATTTTAATGTATTCAACAACGGAAGGGGATCATGCGGAACATCTGAGAATAGCTTTGGAGATTTTAAGGAAAAAGAAGTTATATGCTAAATTCTCGAAGTGTGAGTTTTGGCTACAGGAAGTTCAGTTCTTAGGACACATAGTCAGTAATGAAGGGATCAAAGTGGACCCATCAAAGATCGAGGCAATTACAAATTGGGAAAGACCGAGAACACCCACCGAGGTGAGAAGTTTCTTGGGATTAGCGGGATATTATCGTCGATTCGTTCAAAAAATTTCAAGGATTGCAATACCATTGACAAAGCTTACACGGAAGAATGAAAAGTTTATGTGGAACGACAAGTGCGAAGAAAGTTTTCAGAAATTGAAGCAACGATTAATCACAACACCTGTTTTGTCACTCCCAGACGATCAAGAGAATTTCGTAATTTATAGCGATGTTTCTCATAAAGGACTAGTATGCGTTCTTATGCAGCACGATAAGGTGATTGCGTATGCGTCAAGGCAATTGAAACCACACGAACAGAAATATCCTACTCATGATTTGGAGCTAGCAGCCATAGTTTTCGCTTTGAAAATTTGGAGACATTATCTGTATGGAGAAAAGTGCGAGATTTACACAGATCACAAAAGTTTGAAATATATATTCATACAAAAAGAACTTAATATGAGGCAAAAAAGATGGTTAGAATTGATCAAGGATTACGACTGCTCGATTAATTATCATCCCGGTAAAGCGAACGTTGTAGCAGACGCGTTGAGTCGGAAGGAAAAGTTAAATGAGTTATCAGTAACTGAAGAGATATATAAGGAATTTCAGAAACTGGAATTGGATATTAGAGTTTGCAAGCCTGATGAAGCAAAAGTGTACAGTATGACTTTCCAGCCGGAGTTGTTAGAGAAAATAAAGAAGTGTCAGGAAGATATAATGGAACAAGATATAAATCGTTTGGTAGGTGAAGAATTGTGCACGCAAAAGGATGATCAAGGTATTCTTAGGTTTTTTTCAAGAATTTGGATTCCACCGGTGACGGAGCTGAAGAATGAAATTTTACAGGAAGCACATAATTCAAGGTATTCAATCCATCCAGGGAGTACCAAAATGTACAGAGATTTAAAGGAAAATTATTGGTGGCCAGATATGAAGAGGGATTTGTGGAATGGGTTAGCAGATGTTATATATGTCAGAGAGTTAAAGCCGAACATCAAAGACCAAGTGGATTGCTACAACCATTGGAGATTCCAGAGTGGAAGTGGGAACATATCGCCATGGATTTCATAGTTGGATTACCAAGGACAAAGGCTAATCATGATGCCATTTGGGTTATAGTGGATAGACTTACCAAGTCAGCTCATTTTCTGCCTATAAATGAAAGATTTTCACTCGACAAGTTGGTCCATATGTACCTGAAGGAAATTGTAGTTCGTCATGGAGTTCCTGTGTCTATCGTATCTGATCGAGATCCAAGATTTAATTCAAGATTTTGAAAAAGTTTTCAAGAATGTTTGGGAACAAGATTGAATATGAGTACAGCTTACCACCCACAGACGGACGGCCAAAGTGAAAGAACGATCCAGACAATTGAGGACATGTTACGTGTTTGTGCTATTGATTTCAAAGGAAGTTGGGATGAGCATTTACCTCTCATAGAGTTTGCCTATAACAACAGTTATCATGCCAGTATTGGGATGCCACCCTATGAAGCCTTTTATGGACACAAATGCAGATCTCCAGTGTATTGGGACGAAGTAGGAGAACGCAAGATACTTGGACCTGAACTAGTACAGCAGACAAAAGAAGTGGTTGAAATTATCCAAAAGAGATTGATAGCCGCACATGACCGTCAAAGGAAATATGCAGACCAGTCAAGGAAAGACATGGAATTCGAAGAAGGAAGCTTGGTATTACTGAAAGTATCACTGTGGAAGGGACTAACGAGGTTTAGAAAGAAAGGAAAGCTGAGCCCAAGATATGTCAGACCTTTTGAGATTCTAAAGCGCGTTGGCAAAGTAGCTTACGAATTGGCGTTACCTCCGCACATGGAGCACATTCACAATGTTTTTCACGTATCGATGCTTAAGAAGTATAATTCAGACTCCATGCATGTAATAGAATATGAGCCAATAGAGCTTCAGGCAGATTTGTCATATGTAGAGAGTCCAATAGAGATTCTAGAGGAAAGAGAGAAGGTATTGAGGAATAAAGTGGTAAAGCTAGTAAGAGTGTTACGGAGAAACCCAAAGGTTGAAGAGTCAACCTGGGAGTTAGAAAATGATATGAAAGAAAAATACCCTCATTTGTTTTCTTAGGAGATTCTGAGGACAGGATCCTTTTAAGGGGGAAGGATGTAATATCCGGGATATATCGTGTAAGTATTTTTGCTAATAAATAATTAATATATGTGTTCAGTATCTGTTCTGTGAATTAATTGTTAAGTGTTAAATATGTTTGGATATTTAAAAATATTATTAATTGAGTATTTTAATTTTTATATGTCCAAAATAAAATATAGATAATTGTCATATCTTCCTAATTATTTTTATGTTGATTTATGAATTTATAAGGATCATATGAAATTTATAAAATCTTTTTCCGGGTATTTAAAATCTATTTTATAAAAACGGGAACCAACCGACGTCATCCGTTGTTACTTTTTTGGAACCCGAAACTCTTCCGAGAACTCCTTCCTAACCTAATTGTAATATTCCAAGCATATTCCATGTTTCGACTTTTTCGATCCGGCGCACGGTTTGTCCTGCGCTGGTCCCGGAGCAACATTTTCGATACAATATTCGTTTCGGTAAATCAATAAAACTCGTATTTTTGATAAACGAGAGCTTTTTATTAAACTATCCCAATTATCACCTCGTAGTACGTGTAACCAGGCGCTGAGACCAAGACCGCAGTACAAATTATACTGGTTTGGACCGTTTGGATCAGTTTTTACAAATAAACGTACCGTTTTATATCCGGAATGATCCAACGGGATACTAATTTTCCGTAATTATAAATAGCCTTTTTCCGTATTTTATTTCGTATCAAAATCATTTGCAGACAGTTAATTATATAATTTTCCAGAGAAAAACCTTATATTCATATAATCTTCCAAGAATCAAACAGCAAAACGAAGGTGTTATTGATCTCTGTTTTCAAAGCTCGAGTACTCAATCCAAAGGTCTTGAGGTGTTCTATCAGATTCTGTGTTCCAAATCACTGCAGAAATCAAGGTTTATTTTCTGAAAATTTATTTATTTTCGAATTATTTTTATTAAAAATATGAATTTTTGTTCGGATGATTGTTTGTATGATTTGATGATTTCATGTTATAGGGCTTGTTTTCCTGATGATTTTCATATGGCATACGTCTGATTTGGAGTTCAATAACATGCTCAAAAGTGGGTTTAATTCTCGAATTTCAAAATTAGGGTTTATAACCCGTATGAATGTTTTCAATTGAAATTTGGGGCTTTTTGATTTAGGAGTTATTAGCTGTTGATTTATAGTAGATTGTGTTCCTTATGAAATTTGCAATCGATTGGTATATAGCTCGTTAACAGAGGATGCTTGAATCGAAGGGAGTTGTGTTTTGAAAATTTTCGAAGTTCGCCGGAAACCGGCGATGTTCTTGGCCAATTTCCGGCCAGTACAGGGATGATTGATGTGTTTTGATTGCATAAATAAGTTCCTGGTAATGTGTAGATTAATTCTGGACAGTTTGGTGGCCTGAGGTGGCCGGAATCGTGTTCTCCGGCCACACTCCGGCGAGTCGACGGCGGGGGTTTGTAAAATTGCAAACAGGCCCCTGGACTTTTGAGGAAGAAACAGTTTAGTCCCTCAGGTTTCCAGAGTTTGCATATTTTGGATTCATGTTTATAAATTATTTAAAAATCATATTTCCTATTTATTTTTATTATAAAAATTCGATTTTAATTTCTGAAAATTCCAAAAAATTATTATTTTAATTCCAAAAATAATTTTTAATTCAAAAATAAATCTGAATTAATTAGTTAATTAATTTCAGTTAATTTTAATCGATTAATTGATCGATTAATTCGAAAATTAATTGATTAATTGATTTAATTAATTATTAATTGATTTTATTTAACTATTTAATTAGATTTAATTATTTAAAAATGATTTAAAAATTCCGAAAAATAGTTTCGAGCTTTAAAATATTATTCTAAATTATTTTCAAGGCTCGATAATTATTATAAAATTGTTTTGAAGTCAAAATGGGCCAACCGACCCCTGTTTATTATTCCGAAATTGATCCAACGACCCGTTTTAATTCCGAAAAATGTTTTAAAAATTATTTTAAATATCCGAAAGCCTATTTATGACCCGAGACTTCTTTATAAATGATATAACATTGATTATGTGACGTGTTATGTGATATATGTGATTTGTTGGTTAACTATCAGTCTGTATATTCGATGTTTACTTGTTTATTGCGTAACTTTCAATCCGTTAATCGGATTTGGGTGAAATGAAGGGTAGATAGAAGTATGCGTCGAATAGAATCGTATGAGTTGAATATTGATAGATGCTTATGATATGTGAGCAGAAGAGGCAAGATGTAGGAAAGGGAAACAAGTAGTCAAGGAGTAAGACAGCGGTGATTGAGAACAAGTGCAGTGTAGTAAGCTAGTACCAGACAAGTGTTCTGAACTTTCTCGAGATATTGTAGTAATTGATATTCCTGTTTTATATTGCAAGTGCTTTGAAGCACTGAATCCTAAACCTTGATTCCAGTTATTGATCTTGAGCCATAAACCTGATTCTTTCTAGACCATTGATTGTTGTATACTTAAATACGAACCTCAAATATACGATACTACTCCACAAATACATACAAACTAAATATTAAACACTGAACCAAATTGCTTACACATTCAAACCATTGTATCTTATGCTTTGAAAGACCAAATCCTTGGAACCCTGAAATGTTGATTCCTTTGTTATCCAATTCTTTCATTACCTAACAGCCAAGCTTTGGAAATGCCATATTGATCTTTATACAGATTGAAACCATTTTCATTATTGAACGTCCAATGTTGTTAATGATCCTGTTTATTATTTATTACTGCTTATTCTGTTATTATGGTAGAATTGGATTGTTTTTTTTTAAATTGTGGACCAGATTCGTGGTCAGACCATATAATGGTCAAGTTAGGCCATTGTGTGCCTTGGATCCAGTAGTTAGAGCAGTGCTGTGTGCTTTGCTCGGGGTTAGTGTGTGACTGATCAGCAGCCTAACCTTGGTTTTTAAAATGAAAATATAATATCCAATTTTAAATCATAATCCATTATTAACTTGATATCATATCCATATTTATCTGATGATCATTATTCTCAGTTTTGTCATTGTGACTTGCTGAGCTAGTTAGCTTATTTGTGCGATGTTGTTTATGTTATTTTCCAGTTAAGAATGAACCGGTTGGTACCGAGGATCCCCAGTTCAGCGCGAGAGCTAGGGGTTCAGGTTGATCGAGCTAAGCTAGTAGGCTTCTTTTGGAATAATTTATGTTTGTAAAAGTTTGTAATAATGTTTAATACTCAGTTCTGAGTTAGATAGTTGGGATTTGAACGGTTTGTAATATAAGTAAGTGTGGTTGGCTTGTGTGCATACTTTAACCTGTTAAGATCCGTGGTAGTTGGTAAGTAGGGTCACTGCATATTATTATTATCTTTATTATTGTTATAAGCAGGTTATAAATAAGGTGTATGTGTGTGGATCTCAAACTTCTGACCCGGGTTTGGAGGTCGCCACATATCCACTTACGATACACAACATGTTCATCATTATGTTCATCGCTAGCAGGTTCAGTAGGCTTTGGTGAGTCAAGCACATATTCCAGCTTCTCAACCTTGAGAACAATTCTCAAGTTTCGAAGCCAGTCAGCAAAATTATTACCATTCAACTTGTGAGCATCTAGTATACTCCGGAGTGATAGTGCATAAGACATAACGAATATAGTAAATCTGTAAATGATGAACACATAACAATATTTAGCAAATATTCAATTTCATTTCAAAACACTATATGAATCAGGTCTTTATTCATAAGTGGCTCCCACTAGTTTATTTAATTTATACAACCCCTAAGTGAAAATTAAGCATTCATAATGCTAGTGGGAATAGGGATCCTACATTCTATCACACAACCTCGGCTGTAGCACGAAATGTCATGTGATGTTCAATAGGCAGACAACTCTTGTCAATTACATCTTATGTTATTCCCTAATAAAACTTTAGCCTCTTGAATAATTGAGTCACGGCTGTAGCACGATAAACTCAATATTTTAAGTCAAGTCTAACCCAACATTTTGTATAATTGAATCAGTCTCCAACGGCCCACGACTGTAGCACATAACGACCTTTAGATTCTAATTCAATGTACACATCTTTATGTAATAGACAAGTATTTCTTATTTCGAAATCAAAGCCCTCGGCTGTAGCCCGAAACGACAACGATTTAAAAATAAGAACTACTTTCTACCATATTGGAAGGCTTTGACCGACACAAGCCCGTTGTGTCATTGGCCAATTACTACTTGATATTATTTAATTTTAGAGGGATTATATTATGTTACAATCATAATCATATTATAAACAGATTCTTCCTTTTAAATTAAATATTTCAAATCAATAATCGATAATCAGATGATTCCCAGATCAGGGGGAGCATTGTCAAGAGGCGTCACTTAATACCCCTTTCTTACAGATAGAAATCTGCTTTTGACAGAATCATCCTTTCTCTCAATATTGAAAATTCATATTTAATTACGTGTTTCATAAACACAAGAATCTCATGATTGTATTCATAATATTATTGTTAAGGCAAGAAACGATTCTTATTCTAGATTTTCTAGAGCACGCCTTATATTGATTTAAGTTCACCTAAATCTATCATCGCATGGTAAACATAGGCATATATCTCATATATAAAATTAAATAAACAAGTAAATGTAAAGTGCAATAAAGTAAATGTGCTTGGTTATGGCCCCATCCTATGTGATCTTTATCAAGCTCATGATAAAGACCAAGGTCAATCTAATATGGTGATGGAAATAAATACAACTACTTATTACATAAGTCTTCTTTTTTGTTTAGACTTCTTGTATGCCTCGTCTTCTTCTTTGTATCACCTCCATTGGATAGCCTTCTTGAGTCTTCAATTACATTACATGATTGAAAGTAAAACTAATCTAATGAACTTACAAGAATAACTCGAGTTACATTCAAGATTTATGATTACAAAGATCGACGACATGCAAGTCGTATTTAAAACCAAAACCAAAACCATTACACTAAGGTTGAAAGGCCATAACCATCCACCATACTCATACAACACATAAAAGCATGTTAAAACACATAATCTGATCTTAACATATCATATTATCCATGATCTAATCATAAAAAAAATATGACAAAAATCAGAATCAAATCAGAAAAACAAGAATCACTGTTTACGGGCAGTTGTTAGGGCGAAAACACGCGCTAATATTCACGCAAGTATACGCGTTCGCAAATAGTATAAGATATAAATCAGATTCGTTCCCACAGAGACTGGTTTAGGTTAAGTTCAATTTATGCACCTATGCAACAATGTATGGTTATCGCTCAATGCTAAGAAAAATAACAAATTGGGTTTTTATTAAACTAAGAGATTATACTAAATAACATTAACTAAGAGAATTGAGGTTGAATTACTATATATGACAAACATGGGATCCTAACTTCATTAAATACTTCATTCAATAGCCTTCTCATTCTTAACCTTATCATGTGATGGTGATGACACTAATCAGATAACACGAAACTGATAAACGCCAACTTTCATTGCACGAGTACCATTCTACCAGACATCCACAAAAGAGATAGAAGCTGAATAGGCACCAATTATATTGAGACCCTATATGTCTATAGAATTTGACAACATAATGGTTTAAATACAAGTTATCTATCTTGATTACATAGGGCAAGTAAAACGGTTAGAGTTACCTACGAATCATGTATACACATACAAGAACCTATGTTAGCATGGCAAGTTCTAAACTTCTATATTCACTGTCGCTTCAATAGAGATTAACACGCTATCTTATATGTTAGCTACGCACATAAGACGAATAAGCATAACCAATACTAGGATATCAATCAATCACCACACACCAAGATATCGAATCAATTAACTATTAAAATCCATAAGTAAATCCGCTAGAATCCCATGACAACAATTAGCCCATAATCGAACTCATCGTCACCATGGGTTCCAATGAAAGCATGGTATAAACAAGGTCTTAATAAACTAAATAATAATCAAAGTACGAATAAACAAGATCTAGGTTCAACAAGAACGAAAACGAGCATCCAAAGTTACAACTAATTCAAAGAATCACAAGTTGAAAACAAGATCTTCTTTTTCGGAGTTGTTCTGTGCTTCTAGGCCTTCTCCTTGGTATCCCAATCTTCCCGGATGATAAAAACCCTTTTTTTTAAGTATATATACGCCCCTAGTGGACCTGGGCCCTTAAAATTGTCAAATTCTACTCAAAAAAGGCTTTTTCAACGAAATCAGCGACCAGCCGCGCCCTGAGCGGCCGCTCAGCTCTCCTGAGCGGGCGCTCAGCTCTGCTGAGCGGGCGCTCAGCTACTGACTGGAAAAAATATTCTGATGAATCTTGTTTTGACCATAACTTGAGTTCTACTCGTCAGAATTAGGCGATTCAACTGCCCACGCGAAGCTATTGAGATTCTCTACAACTTGACAATGTCCTTGGCTTCCAATTCTGATCACTTTTAATCATATTTCCTTTAAAAGCTCTTTTCTTCATTTAACTAATACCTGAAATGCAATAACACAAAAACACATCAAAATACCAACAACTTGAGTCCAAAACACCAATTTAAGCTTGTAATAAAGCATTCCAAGTGGATATAAAATCCACTTATCACACCCCCAAACTTGAATCGATTCTTGTCCTCAAGCATAAACAGACTCAAAACTACAAAACAAACCTAATGCATGAATGCAACTACGTGAATGCAACTAAATGATAATGCAATCGATCCCCTCAGAATAACCATAACCAAATGAATAAGCCAATGCCTCTAAGAATGCAATAACTTGAAACAGAGTTCGAATAAATTCCACAAACCAACTCACAAACCAGAAACGTGCGTGTGTGGATGCTTAACAGATATACTCTCGATACTAGATCAATAACTATAACTTATCTATCATCGAAACAATCAAAAGTTTATAAACAGAATAGACAATAAACGCATTATGACTCACAACACCTCCTTTCTACTAGAGTTATACAAGGATTCACACTATTATTGAACACATAGCAAAGATGCTTATTTGATCGTGCAATGAATGAGGTCCCAAAAGACTTATGCAATAATACCCATGTAGCGAGCGTTAGGTTAGCGGATCCCAGACTAAAAAAAGCCTTAGGTCACTAGGCACAAAGTCCCCTAGAACTTAATAACTCGAGTATTAAAGAGCTCACTCTTGATCAATTATGCATAAACACATACTTTTTTTCTTTCTTTTTTTTTCTCTTTTTTCTCTTTTTTCTTTATTTTTCTTTTTTTTTTCAACAATTTCTGAATGAGTGTGTTTCGCTCCATCTCATTCAACCCTAGACTACTCATAAAAATATGAGCCGGCTACTAGCCATTTGACACCTAGCCTTACAACAACTAGCAAAGAAATCTAAGTTTTTCTCTAGATAAAAAGAATCAATGTTTTTACGTCACTACGAGAATATCACAAATTCTAAATATAACCAAGTGATTAAATCTCAACAACAAACAAGTATGATCATGATCTAGATCAAAAGTAACCCTATAAGACTTTGTCAAAATATTTGTTTCTGGCATGCAAATCAATTCATTAGGACTTAAACATCCCTCTATTCGTCATCACCACACTGAAATCAACATCAACTTATCAAATAGCATAGTTCATCTTAAGGGATCATGCTAAATATGCATGCAAATGCAACTATATGAAATTACATAAAAACAAACAAATATGTCCTAAATGAACAATCATACAAAAATATGAAGGAACTACAACTAAACATGCAACATGAATCTATATGAATCTATATGGACACACACTACTAATCCTTACATTATCACCCCCAAACTTAAAATTTTCAATGTCCTCATTGAAGGTAATAATAAGGATTTCAGGCATACCTAGTCGTCGGAAAGATCACCCTCTTCGGGTGGAGGATCAGGTGGCCAATCAACCTCGCCACCAGTGTCTCGAACAACAGTACCGAAAGCATGTGTCAAATCTGCAGCAAAATGATGGTGAATGTCGTGCATGGCCTCCATACGCCTAGTTACTCACCTGTACTGCTCATCACCAACACCAGTCCTATCAACTACCTGCTGCACATGAGAAGAACCCTCTATAGGCACTGGAGGATCCGTTCGGCTACCCTCTACATCATCAAAGATATATCCCAACCCCTTGTCAGGGGGTGCACCTAAGAATGAATAACTCAAGTGATCTGGTAGTGGGTAAAGCTCAAGTGTGGAAACATCTTCAATAGATGGCTCGAGACGGTCTCGAGAAAATTTCAGCTCTGCTAACCCAAGAGAATCGAATGGCACATCCAACTTCCTCTTCCACAGAGGTGCATTCAAAACCTGAATTTGCTCTACTTTAAAGCACTCCTCTTTAGCTGTGGGTAATTTTATTTCCTTGAACACATTGAAAGTGACCTTCTGATCATGAACCTTCATCGTAAGCTCTCCTTTTTGCACATCGATCATAGTTCGGCCTGTAGCCAAGAATGGTCTTCCCAAGATAATGGGAATCTTCTTATCTTCCTCGAAATCAAGAATTACAAAGTCAGCAGGGAAGAAGAGTTTATCCACCTTGACCAAGACATCCTCCACTATACCTCGTGGATAAGCGATGGAACGGTCAGCTAGTTGCAATGACATGTATGTTGGTTTCGGCTCAGGCAGACCAAGCTTCTTGAAGATAGATAAGGGCATCAGATTGATGCTAGCTCCTAAATCACATAAACACTTGTCGAACGACAAGTTTCCGATGGTGCAAGGAATAGTGAAGCTTTCAGGATCTTTAAGCTTCGGAGGCAACTTCTGTTGCAGCACAGCACTGCATTCCTCCGTTAGAGCAACGGTCTCTAAGTCATTGAGCTTCACTTTCCGAGAGAGAATACCTTTCATAAACCTCGCATAGCTAGGCATCTGTTCAAGAGCTTCAGCGAAAGGTATGTTGATATGAAGTTTCTTGAACACCTCCAAAAACTTCTCAAACTGCTTATCCGGATTTTTCTTCTGCAGCCTCTTTGGAAAAGGAGGTGGAGGATAGATCTGTTTCTCCCCTGTATTACCCTCAGGAGGAGTGTGTTCCACAATAGTCTTCCTTGGTTCCACCTCTACATCCTTCCGCACATCTTCTTCAGCCAAAACTTCAGATTCTGGAACTTGAGACTTTTCAGGCTCTTCATCTTGCTGAACTTGGGGGCTTGCGACCTTTCCAGACCTTAAGGTGATGGCGTTTACCTGTTCTTCAACTTCCCTCTTGCCTGAATTTGTTTCTGTGTCACTAGGAACCGTTCCTGGTGGTCGATTCAATAAGGCATTAACAATTTACCCTATTTGGTTCTCCAGATTCTGGATAGAAACAGCCTGGCTTTGGCATATAAGAGCCTGGTTTTTGCACATAAGCCTCAACTCCTCCAATTCAGATTTTTCATTCGAAGATAGACCTGCATCATTAGTTTGTTGTTGAAGTTGGAGTTGTTGTCTTGGTGTAAATTGTTGCTGAAAACCAGGAGGGTTAAATAGCTTATTTGCAAACTGCTGGAATGGCTGTTGCATCGCATTCTGATTGTTGCTCCAGCTGAAGTTAGGATGATTCCAGTTTTCAGGATGATAAGTGTCTGGAACTGGTTGCTGCGATCTCTGAAAGTTGCTCACAAACTGAGCTGAGTCGCTAGATATAGCGCATTGTTCAGTCGCATGTGGACCTGCACACAACTCACAAACACTAATTATCTGCTTAACACCATAGTTAGCCAGAGAATCGATCTTCATAGACAACGCCTTTAGTTGAGCAGTGATAGCTGTAGCTGTATCCACTTCAAGAACTCCTGCTACCTTGCCCTGTGGATATCTCTGGGTTGGATACTGATATTCATTAGCAGCCATCAGTTCAATTAGATCATAAGCTTCCTTATAGCTCTTTGCCCATTATGCTCCGCCTGATGCTGCATCGAGCATGGGTCTGGACTGTGCTCCCAACCCATTATAAAAACAAGTGATGATCATCCAATCAGGAATTCCATGATGAGGACACTTCCTAAGCATCTCCTTGTAGCGCTCCCAAGCTTCACTTAGCGATTCTCCCGTTTGCTGTGCAAATTGAGTAATAGCATTCCTGAGTGCAGCTGTCTTCGCCATAGGGAAGAATTTAGTAAGAAACTTCTGAGCAAGATCTTCCCAAGTAGTAATCGAACCAGCTGGTAGAGAGTGTAACCAGCTCTTAGCCTTGTCCTTCAGAGAGAATGGGAACAGTCTCAGCTTCACAGCATCTTCAGAAACACCGTTGAACTTGAAGGTGTCGCATATTTCAATGAAATCCCTAATGTGTGTATTGGGATCTTCCGTTGGAGAACCCCCAAACTGGACTGAAGTCTGTACCCATTGAATTATGCCAGGCTTGATCTCAAAGGTATTAGCTGTGATAGCTGGCCGGACAATACTAGATTGAATGTCATTGATCTTGGGTTGAGAAAAATCCATCAAGGCTTTCGTTCGTGCTGCTGGATCTCCCATTGTAATGAGTACCTGAAACACAAACAAATAAACCGTGAAAGTAAAAGAATCCGAGTCAGTGAACTTTAACGACCACTGATGACAAACACATAAACTAAAAATTAACATCGAGTCCCCGGCAGCGGCGCCAAAAACTTGTTAGGGCGAAAATACGCGCTAATATTCACGCAAGTATACGCGTTCGCAAATAGTATAAGATATAAATCAGATTCGTTCCCACAGAGACTGGTTTAGGTTAAGTTCAATTTATGCACCTATGCAACAATGTATGGTTATCGCTCAATGCTAAGACAAATAACAAATTGAGTTTTTATTAAACTAAGAGATTATACTAAATAACATTAACTAAGAGAATTGAGGTTGAATTACTATATATGACAAACATGGGATCCTAACTTCATTAAATACTTCGTTCAATAGCCTTCTCGTTCTTAACCTTAGCATGTGATGGTGATGACGCTAATCAGATAACACGAAACTGATAAACGCCAACTTTCATTGCACGAGTACCATTCTACCAGACATCCACAAAAGAGATAGAAGCTGAATAGGCACCAATTATATTGAGACCCTATATGTCTATAGAATTTGACAACATAATGGTTTAAACACAAGTTATCTATCTTGATTACATAGGGCAAGTAAAACGGTTAGAGTTACCTACGAATCATGTATACACATACAAGAACCTATGCTAGCATGGCAAGTTCTAAACCTCTATATTCACTGTCGCTTCAATAGAGATTAACACGCTATCTTATATGTTAGCTACGCACATAAGATGAATAAGCACAACCAATACTAGGATATCAATCAATCACCACACACCAAGATATCGAAACAATTAACTATTGAAATCCATAAGTCAATCCGCTAGAATCCCATGACAACGATTAGCCCATAATCGAACTCATCGTCACCATGGGTTCCAATGAAAGCATGGTATAAACAAGGTCTTAATAAACTAAATAATAATCAAAGTACGAATAAACGAGATCTAGGTTCAACAAGAACGAAAACGAGCATCCAAAGTTACAACTAATTCAAAGAATCACAAGTTGAAAACAAGATCTTCTTTTTCGGAGTTGTTCTGTGCTTCTAGGCCTTCTCCTTGGTATCCCAATCTTCCCGGATGATGAAAACCCTTTTTTTTAAGTATATATACGCCCCTAGTGGACCTGGGCCCTTAAAATCATCAAATTCTACTCAAAAAAGGCCTTTTCAGCGAAATCAGCGACCAGCCGCGCCCTGAGCGGCCGCTCAGCTCTCCTGAGCGGGCGCTCAGCTCTGCTGAGCGGGCGCTCAGCTACTGACTGGAAAAAATATTCTGATGAATCTTGTTTTGACCATAACTTGAGTTCTACTCGTCAGAATTAGGCGATTCAACTGCCCACGCGAAGCTATTGAGATTCTCTACAACTTGACAATGTCCTTGGCTTCCAATTCTGATCACTTTTAATCATATTTCCTTTAAAAGCTCTTTTCTTCATTTAACTAATACCTGAAATGCAATAACACAAAAATACATCAAAATACCAACAACTTGAGTCCAAAACACCAATTTAAGCTTGTAAGAAAGCATTCCAAGTGGATATAAAATCCACTTATCAGCAGTAAACGATGTCAAACGCCTTACAGACGAGTCGTTGATAGCTATAGCTATCAATTTTGTTCAGAAACTCGTTTACCTATGGAATAGGGTATTCATTTGCGTAAATCGGACACCAGACCAAGATTTCAACAGATCTGCAGCAGCCAATTCAGAATCCGTATCTAATATGATTCTCATAATTAGAACAAACATAAATCATGTATATATCATTATATATACAGATTACATAATCATCTTATGATTATACAACTCACATGAATATCATATATTCAAAACCATACATATATAAGCATATTATATCAACATCAAATCATGGCGAATCACGTACATGCTCATATATCGAAAATAGTTAAACACATAAATGAATTAAAAACTTTTCGCAAGTAGCTCTGATGCCATTGAAGGGTTTTTAGCACATAAACGCAATGAAAATGTAAATTTAAATCTTAAAAAAAAAATGAAACCCTCCGCAGGATCCATGCGAAAAATAATATTTAATTCGTAGTTCAGTATGTTTACATTAAGAAGCTTTACGTTAATGGAAAGATGAAGGTCTTTAATAGCGATCCAAGAACGATGAACGGAAATCCCTAGCAGCTGCTCCTCAAGTGTGAAGCACTCCACCGGTATCCACCAAGAGTACAATGTGATGGAGGAGGAAGAGGTTGAGAGAATTAGTTGCCTCCCTCTTATTCCACTTTAGAATTAGGGTTAATTATTTGGGTTGAGGAAAATAGGGTTTATAATAGTATATTTATAGGCAAAATTTTCAGCTGAAAATTTTCCATAAAATATTATTATTATTAACCCTTTAATTGATTATTCTTATTAACCAATTAACTAATAATTAAAACACATTTTAATCATTAATCCCTTTTCTAAACACTTTAGAAAAATAATTCTCTCACTTGATTTAATTTCCAAAATTAAATTCTTAATTAATAATATTAAGAATTAATTAAATCTCATTTAATCAATTAATAAATCGGCTAATTAATTATTTATTTCACAAATAAATAATTACCAGCCATTATTAATTAATTCCTCCACCATTAAATCATTTTCTTTTATGGTGTGACCCTATAGGTTCAATATTAAGCCGGTAGTAGAAATAAATAATAATAAAACTATTATATCATTATTTATATAAATTCTCTAATTCATTAAATATGATTAATTAATAAATTAATCATATTTATTCTACATCGTGAGGGATACTTCTCAGCATATCGCGACTATCCGGATAATACGAATTTACTGCTTAGAATATCAAGAACCTATTCAGTGAGTAGTTACCGTACAATCAATTCCTTCTACCCTGCAATGTCACGATTAAATACAAGGCATGGAACTTGTGACAAGCCTATCTTATTTAATCATTTGCTTTCCCATTCACTATGCTTAGTTCTATTTAATGTAAATTAGAAACTCCTTTCTAATTTCATTCACTCTGGCCAGAGATTCCTGAACTAGCATAACTGGATCAGCATTGAACATTCTCTTCCTTCACTGGAAGGCGTAGATCCTTTATTGATCATACACTATCTTCGTGTACAAATTCCTATACCCAGTAGAGCCCTTATAATTGTCCCTGGAGACTAAGAACTAAACCAAAGCATAGTTCAGTGTACATAAGATGACTATGATGACCTCAAGTCTAAGGATACTTGTACAACTATCACTATGTGAACGACTACTGACACGTGAGTGAACTCCATCAGTTGTTCAGCTGTGTGAGTCATGTTCAGTGAACTTATTCTATAATAAGCACCTACATACTAGCTATAGTGTCACCACACAAATGTCTATGAGAACAGACATCCTTCATAATGAAGCAAGCATAGTATGTACCGATCTTTGCGGATTAGTAATTACCAGTTAATAATCCTACGACCAGGAAATATTTAAGTTTAGAGTTATCATCTTTTAGGTCTCATTATTATGATCTCATCATAATCCATAAAAAGCTTTACTCTAAACTATGGTATATCTTATTTAAACACTTAAATAGATAAAGCCCTCAATAAAACCAAAACAAGTCTTTTATTAATATCAATGAAATCAAAACAGATTACATAAAAGTTATTCCTAAATCATCATACATGATTGGACTTAGGACACATCTCTTTCAATCTTCCACTTGTACTAAAGCCAATCACTCTGGTATCTAATATCCATCTTGTCTTTATGACGATCAAAGTGACTTTGAGAGAGTGGCTTTGTGAGTGGGTCTGCTACGTTGTTATGTGTGTCAACTCTCTTGACATCTCCTCTTTCAATACAATACAAGAAATGTTACCGCGCTCCCACTAACCCTTTTGTAGACACATGGTTCATCTATGTTTTTGATAAAACCAAACTCTTTGATTGTCTCATCAAAATGGATGTTCCATCTACGAGAAGCTTGCTTTAAACCATATATGGTTCGCAGCAACTTACACACTAGGTGTTCATTTCCCTTGGAAAGAAAACCCTCTGGTTGTGTTATATACACTTCCTCTTCAAGTTTCCCATTGAGGAAGGCCGTTTTCACGTCCATTTGCCAGATCTCATAGTCGTAGTAAGCAGCAATCGCAAGTAAAATCCGAATTGATTTTAACAGGGCTACAGACAAAAAAGTTTCATCAAAGTCAATCCCTTGCCTTTGTCTGAATCCTTTTGCCATGAGCCTGGCCTTATATCTCTCCACCTGCCCATCTGCTCTAATCTTTTTTTTGTATACCCACTTGCACCCAATAGGCTTAACACCTTCAGGCGCCTCAACCAGAGTCCATACTTGGTTGGTATACATAGATTCCATTTCGGATTTCATGGCACTATGCCATTTCTCTGAGTCAACACTACTCATAGCCTCATTATAGGTCACAGGGTCATCATCATCAATGATTGACAACTCATTGTCATTCTCAATGACAAGGCCATAATACCTCTCAGGTTGGCGAGACACTCTCCCTAACCTACGAATGGGCTGTTCCACAGAAGGTTGTTCAGTCTGAACAGGTGTTTCCACTTGATCCTTAGTAGTTTGTGCTTCTTGGACTTCAGCAAGTTCAATGTTGCTCCCACTATTTCCTTCAAGGATAAACTGCTTTTCCAAGAAGGTAGCATGTCTGGAGACAAACACCTGATGATCGGTGTAAAAGTAATACTCTAAAGTCTCTTTAGGATATCCCACAAGATTACATTTTACGGATCGAGATTCCAGCTTATCTGGGTCAACTTTCTTGACATAAGCTGGACATCCCCAAATCTTAACGTGTTTAAGACTCGGTTTCCTTTCTTTCCATATCTCATATGGAGTTTGAGGAACAAATTTGGAAGGCACCTTATTCAGTAAATATGCTGAGGTTTCCAATGCATAACCCCATAGGAATACTGGAAGATTCGCATAGCTCATCATGGACCGAACCATGTCTAACAGAGTTCGATTTCTCCTTTCAGATACCCCATCCAACTGTGGAGTATATGGAGGAGTCCACTGGGAGACTATACCATTTTCTTTGAGATAAGCTAGAAACTCTCCATTCAAGTATTCACCACCTCAATCTGATCGAAGAGTTATAATACTATGTTTGGTTTGTTTCTCCACTTCATACTTATATTCTTTCAACTTTTCAAAGGCTTCAGACTTGTGTTTCATCAAATACACATATCTAAATCTAGATCGATCATCTATGAAAGCAAGGAAGTATGAAAATCCACCCATGGCTTGCGTAGACATTGGTCCACATACATCTGTGTGTACCAATCCTAGCATATCTACAGCCCTCTCTCCATATCCACTAAATGGAGATTTGGTCATTTTACCCAATAGACAAGACTCGCATGTAGGATATGATTCAAAATCAAAGGGGTCAAGTAACCCTTCCTTATGCAATGTCCGCAGTTTATTTTCACTAATATGACCAAGTCCGCAGTGCCACAAAAAAGTGAGATTTTCATCATCCCTTTTTCTTTTATTAGTATGACCAAGTCCGCAGTGCCACAAGAATGAATAATGTTTCGATAATCAAACTTATTTTCGATTATTCAAATAAAGATCATACTTTCGTATAAGTATATCTTTGGTTATTAATATTCATTTCAAGTATGAGTTTTAAAACTTTTACTTCAATTATTTTTATAAGGATTATCCTTATGGGAATATTATTTAAATAATAATATTTAGATATTTTCTAATATATTGGGACTGATTTATTTCATTAAATCAGCTTTACTCCAAACATTCTTAAAAATATTTTCGAGTCTTCAAAATGATTTTAAAAGTTAGAGCGGATCCCAAAACTCGTTTTCAGATTTAAGATCTTCCTTTCGAAGGAGACTTGAATATTCGCTCAAAAATCTTGGGGATCCGACTCTGTGGTGTATTTTATATTCGCAACGAGGTTGCTGTTTTGAGAAAATAATTTGATAACTTGCCCAACGTTCGGGAAGTAAGTCCATCTAATTGAGTCGGCATAAGCGACAGGCCGGGGTACGGTCTATGAAGGTGTAAGAGGCTGGGTGACAGTCCATCCATGCGTGAGTGGCCGGGTAACGGTCTAGCGCGAGGTCCTAATATGGCCAGGGTGATGACCGACGAGGAATTCATCCATCTACAGTAGAAAAGGTTACTTATTGGTATCTTTGCCTGATCAGCAAGATATCGGGTTTATGCCAAAATTCTTTTCTTTCCAAATTCATTGGATATTACAACTCTATTCATACTTTACATGACAGAGGTTTTCGGGAAATGTATGAGAGAGATATATATATATATATATGGATATATATATCGGGACTTAATGAAGTATCTCGTAACTTCATTTCTTTTGAATGATATTTCAAGGATTGAATCTATTCAAATCATATCTTGTAGTCTCATCTATATGATGAACTTTTGACACAGATTATACCTTGAACAGTGGTAGTTCAAGTAGTATTCGGAAAAGATATAAGTATATTGGAGTATCTTGTAACTTCATCTTTTAAACTTATATCTAGTAAATGATTATCTTGTGCATGTCAAAGATTTTCAGAAAAACGTTGAGACAAGGTTAGATATATGAGATCACCTTGCAACAATATTTTTATACAGTTATAAACTGGAACTCTGTGTATATTATACATGTCAGAGGATTTCCAAGATTGTGAAAAGTATATATATACATATATACTGAATATTTTACGACTTGGTCGCGTTAAGATATCAAACTTGGTTCATATCTGCGTAACCAAGACTTTCATGAGTACTATGAGAATGTACATATATTGTTAATTATTATATATATTATTTTGGTGGGCTTGTTACTCACCCTTTCTTTCTTCTTTCATCACACAACAACAGATAGAAAAGATTGTAACACCCCCAAATCCGGGGTCGGGGGTCCGGGTTGTCACGAGTTCCATTTCCCTTAATAACACCCAATCTTAATAAACAATCAACTACTCTGTACTGTGACCCCACAATAAACACACACACTAGAAGTTATAGTCTCAGAGATGATTATCCAAAAATAATCACAAGTCGTTTTATTCCACAATTATATATCAATACACCTTAAAAGGGTTTCTGAATAAATTTACATTTCTTTGCCATTATTATAATTCATAAATACACATAAATCTGGTACATTAAAAGTTGAAAGCCTAGCCTATTGGTAGCTCCTACCTCAGCTACAGAGACATCAACGCCTATAGGAAATTGCGGAACGTTTCCTATCCGCTCGCGAATTGGGAGCTTGATCCTGTTCATCTTGTCTATCTGATGTTGTGTGATGAAAGAAGAAAGCAAGGGTGAGCAGCAAGCCCACCAAAATAATATGTATAATGATTAACAATATATGAGCCTTCTCATAGTACTCATGAAAGTCTTGGTCAAAAGAAATGAACCAAGTTTGATATCTTAATGCGATGAAGTCGCAAAATATTCAGTATATATACATATATACTTTTCATAATCTTGGAAGTCCTCTTCCATGCATAATATACACAGAGTTCCAGTTTATAACTGTATAAAAATATCGTTGCAAGGTGATCTCATATATCTAACCTTGTCTCAACATTTTTCTAAAAATCTTTGTCATGCATAAGATAATCATTTACTAGATATAAGTTTAAAAGATGAAGTTACAAGATACTTCAATATACTTATATCTTTTCCGAATACTACTTGAACTACCACCGTTCAATGTATAAATAGTCATCCCATAGATTAAACTACAAGACAAAACTTGTATAGAATCAATCTTTAAAATATCATAAAAATAAAATGAAGTTACGAGATACTTCATTTGATGCAAACATCATTTTGAATACTTGACCCTGCCAACACTCAACAATCGCCCAACCGTAGCCTTTCTATCGAAGTGCTCTGGGTAGTGTTGCAGAAATATCCAATTGGACGATGAACTCATTACGGGAGTTTTGTCGCGCCAGGAAGACCACTTACGATGATCAGTCGTAGTAGTACAACCCCACCGTTTTCTACATGTAGAGGAGAACCTGTCGGATTTACTTGTCAACCGAACACTGGACTCCTAAGCAATGTACCGTCTTGCGGAACTTCCAGGCCATTTGGCCCAATATAATAAGGCTGGGCCGGCGCCACTCGACCACTTACGCCACTCCTAGTTCAGATGAAATCCATGACTCTGAAACGTAAAGCTCGTCCCCCCTTTCCCCAAGTAGAAACTTGTTGATACGGCTCCACCAAGAAGTCGTATCTAGTTGGAAAGGAAAACTCACCGATATTTCCCAGGCGATGCCTGTTAATGGATTAACTTGTTCCAAGAATTCTACTTCCCGAGTATTGGGTAAGTAATCAAAACTCTTTTATCAAAATAGCAACCTTGTTGCGAATATAAAACACACCACAGAGCCGGATCCCTCAGGTTTTGAGCGAGTATTTAAATCCCCTTCGAAAGGAGGATCTTAAATATAAAAAATGAGTTTTAGGATCCGCTCTAACTTTTAAAAATCATTTTGAAGACTCGCAAAACATTTTTAAGAATGTTCGGAGTGATGCTGATTTAATAAAATAAATCAGTCCCAATATATAAAAAAAATATCTGAATATTATTATTTAAATAATATTCCCATAAAGAATAATCTTTATAAAAATAATTGAAGTAGATGTTGTAAAACTTATACTTGAAATGACTATTAAATAACCAAAGATATACTTATACGAAAGTAATATCTTTATTTGAATAATCAAAAGTAAGTTTGATTACCGACACATTATTCTTTAATAAAATAAAGAATATTAATTAGTAAATAACTCGGAGTCATAAGCCCTCAAATGAATATTCAAAATACTATTCATTAATAAAATAAACGGAGTCATAAGCCCTCGAATGAATATTCAAAATAATATTCAATAAATAAAATAAACGGAGTCATATGTCCTCGAATGAATATTCAAAATAATATTCATTAATAAAATAAAGTTATCGAATAAACCTTATTTGATTCATAGTTTTAAAAACTATATATATATATATATATATATTATACTCGGGAGCCTCGACTCCCGGTTTTAGAAAAAGTTCACCTTTTGATCCCCTATACTAAGGGTAAACTCAAATACCGCTTATCTCTAGCATAGGTATTATGCAACTAATAAGCATTTGAACCAACAGATATATAAATCAAGAATACGAAACAGGCATGCATATATACCATATCACATGCTCCAATATACCGCAAGAATTTGCTAATAACAAATATGCATTTATCACAAGATCATGCATATACACATATACATCACAACAACAGTTTATACGGGTAAAAAACTTGCCTGAGCGACTGGGGGTTACAAATGGCTCGGGACGAGTCTGGTAACCTATAAACAACATGTAAGTTGGAATTAAACCAAAGTCACTTGTAAACCTATACTTTAACCAAATTAGACTCGAACGCTCGCTTTGCGCTTACTGATTCTCTTAAGTCGCTCGAGTACCCTCGGCTCCACCATTTTTAATAAATTAACCATTACGAGTTTTAAGGAGATTCTTTCGCGAGTGTCTTACCAACTTCCTAACACACTTTACATAAATGTTTCATACTCCAATTAACCCTTTTTAGGTCTTTAACCTATGTTTCAAAGTAAGGCGAGGGGTAATGTTTCATTCACGAAACGTCGTTACTTCAAACGGCCGTTTCTCCTAAACCGTACATCGGAACCAAACGAACCACATATCAAAACGAAGCTTGTAACATGAACTATCTAAACATGGCAATGGTAAAAGTCTAGCAAGGAGTTATCGGGTCCTAATGTTATGAACAAAAGCAGTCTAAAGTAAATCGGACATTACGATGGCTATGTTTACGCGATTTCCCAAATTTTATAGCATTCCAATTCAACCACCAATCAATCCCAATCCATCCATTCAACCAAAATCCATCCTCACTAAATCATAACAGCCCCAATCAACTCAACATTAACAATTTATACTTATTCTTAAACTTGAATTTAAACTATACTTAAGTCCTTTAACCAAACCATAAGATTTCAACATTCAATTCACCACCATTCCAACCCAAACTCTAAACAAACAAGCTTCAAGCTACTCTTTACCATAACTATCAAAATCATCCTAATATACAAAGTAAAGCTAGGGTTTGGAGATGATATACCTTCCTTGAAGTGATGTGAGTAGCTAGGAAGCCTTAAGAAGCCTTGAGATGTCTTAGAGATGCTTGGATCTTAAAGGAAAAACAAGAAAAATCAAGTTAAAAACCTTGAAATCACTATTCATTGTCTTCTTCATTGATTTCTTGGAGAAGATTAAGAAAGAATTGGAGGCTTAAACTCATAAGATAGCCATAACTATGCATAAGGAGTACTAGAGAATTATCTTACCAATTTAGGAAGCTTGGAACTTGGATTTTGAAAATTCTTCTCTTTGAAAATGGAAAAAGCCGAGAGCAAGCTTCTTGGTGAAGAGAAATAAAATGATTTTTGTGTTTGCTTTGTTTTGTTTTGGTTGGTTGATTTTATTTTGATTAGTTTTGGTTAATTACCTTATTAACCTTGTCTTTGTGTGGTTATAAACTAACCACATCTCCTTCCCCTTATGTCATGCTTATGTCATGCTTATTATGTCATCTTCCCTTACTTGCCCCCTTTTTATTGGTTGGATGACCTCATCATCCCTAACCTCCTTGATTAACTTCCTAATTGTTTGCCTAATGACCGCTGATCTGTTATACGGTTCGCTTAACTTTCGTTCTCATTTATCGTTTGAGGGATCATACCCGGGATCTTATTACTTGGGTTTCCTTAACCTTTCTCAATACATTATAATCCTTTTATGATCCTCTCTTATAATCCTTTAATTTAAATCATTTTTATCCAGTTACCTTATACTTAATTCTTTCCATATCTAGTGGATTTCCGGGAAAAATCAAAGTATTCGGAATTGGATTCTGACGATCTTTACATACACTTATATACCATATAGATACTAATAAAATCTCAGAATATCCATAACAGAACCCCTACATAGTGTGGCATGAAAAGTTTTCTTATCCAGCATAATCTGCAAAATCACTATTCATAAGGGTTTCAAAATTTCCAAAAATTGGGGTTATTACAGTCTCCCCTCCTTAAAAGGATTTCGTCCCGGAATCAGATAAAATGAATAGGGATACTCTCTTAGCATTGCACTTTCTAACTCTCGAGTAAATTTTCCCCCATTGTGGTCCTACCACCAAACTCTGCCTAGTTTGATAACCCTTCTCCTAAGCACTTGTCCCTTTTCGATCTATAACCCTTCCTCGTTGCTCTATATAGGTTACGTCGGGTTGCATGTCTATGCGCTCATATGCCCTTATTTATCTGGCATCCGAATTACACTTCCTTAACATTGATACGTGAAACACGTTATGAACTTGCTACATGTTCGGGGGTAGGTCTAGCTCATATGCTAACTTCCCAATACGTCTTAATATATTCAAGGGTCCAACAATTCATGGATTTAAACTTTCCTTTCTTTCCAAACCTCATCAATCCTTTCTAAGGGAATACCTATAACAACACTAGGTCCCCTATTTCATACTCTTTGTCCTTTCGAGTCAAATTAGCATACCTCTTATGTCCATCTTGGATTACTACCAGCCGTCCTCTGATTAGATCTATTATATCCCCGGTCCTTTGGACTACTGCGGGTCCGAGCATCTTGCGCTCTACAACTTCATCCTAACATAGGGGAGATCGACATTGTCTTCCCTCAAGGATCTCATAAGGCGATACCTCGATATTGACATACGATCGATTATCGTGTGAAAACTTAATCCGCGTTAAGTGATCATTCCAAATTCTTTCAAGTCTATTGCACCGACTCTCATCATAGCTTCTAGCATTATAGCTTTTGCTTCTCAATACCCATTCTTTTCCAGTTTGCAGTCGTTACTATCTTCCGTACATAATACTATACTGGTTACACTTTTGCTCGTTAGCGTTCTATAACCTTTTAATAACCTCGTCAACCTTAGTATTACGAATGTGTTTCCATTCCGAATACCACCACAACTTTATTACTTCTTTTTCAGCTGCTTCTATCTTCGAAAGCTTAGTCCTTCATATAGAAGTAAAAGAATTTATTGAGAGATGATCATGAACACTTGTTATATCACATAGTTAGTACAGAAGGTGGCCAACCTTTAGTACTTGACAAGCAATTAAACAACATGCGGTATCCTACTAGGCTTCTATCACACAGATAGATAGTCATTCGGCAATACCTCCCCTTCTGGAAGGGTTGTTCTTCTCAACTTATACAAAATGAAAAGGAGAGAAAAGAATGATTTGAAGGGAATTGTATATGTGAAAAAAAATATACTACCACAAAATATCTAGCTTGGAACCTACCTCTGAACTATAGAGGTTTTGATATAGGAGAACAAAACATATGTGTATTTATATCAACATCAAGTATTATAACATCGTATTTCACCTGCCTAAATATTTTCGCTATTCCGTCCATCATTCTATGGACCCATGCTCTTCCTCGAGCTTATACACGATCACCTTTGAAACTCCCTCGACATCGAAAATCGAATCTGGAATCTCATTCTAGACATCATCGTTACTAGAATTCTATGCTTGCACCGCAACCTTCCTCATATAGTAATACGACTCTCTATTGATAAGAAGGAATAAATATTCAATAGGTAAATAATCGACCTAGCTTTTCTATCAAAGCTAACTTATACGTCAACATGACGCGATTAGTGGTACTCAATCTCAACATCCATTCCAATACAACTCTCACGGTTGTAATCAGCTCATTACTCGCAGAATCATTGCTGCATTACTATGGTCCACCACTGACCTACTGTCGTCATTCACTTTCCATGAAATCTTAATAGCTAACCATACGGAGTCCATACCTGTCGTATCAAATTCTCCTAAGGAGTTAACATAATCACCATTTTTCCATAAGTTATTGCCTCAGTTTTAGAGGTTAATCACTGTCACGACTGACTCTCAATCATACTTTGAACATCTTTTATCTTAGGCCCTAATTGCCCTAAACAATTTTGACCTTTACTGGTTCAATCCATACTTTCTCGTGGTTTAACACATGCCCACCTGGCATTATTATAATTACACCATATTTCCTTCCTCAAAATTTCTATTCTTGAGAACTTTGAATATTACCTTTCTCCTTGTAAAACTTCTAAGGTTATCCTTGAATCATTCCTCCTGTATTCCCTAGATACAGGGCATATCAAAATACCATTTATTAATACCAGAATCATTGTCTATATACTTCTGGAAAAAAAAATTCCACTGATCCTTAAAGGTTGTTATTACCTTAATCCTTTCCAATTCATACTGTCAAAACTCATACTATCCCTATTAAGGGTGAAATGCCAACCTTTATGCATTCCCCTAGGATTCGTTTTAAGTTACCGATGTTCTATCCTTAATTCCACCTTTAAAAAGGTACATGCATCCTTCCATGGATAAATCAAGTCATATATCCCTCATAAGGGTGTCTTATTCAATCATTCCCACCTCGATAGTATATGCCTAATTTCACAATAACATCTGTATTCAAAATGAGGTCAATCAATATGGCCTCCAAAAGATAACAACGGTTATCCGCTTTTCTTGCCTAATTTGGTAACGATAACAAGGATGTTCTGGAAGATATTGGTCGTGTTCAACGTGAACCTCTTCTTAATAATTCCTTATTTACTTTTGTTGTTTATCTCAACAGTCATCTCAATGTTGGGATATCTTTCATACCGGGCGTCTCCCTTTCTGGGTATCGAGCCACCGGTCTTACACTTCACATTCTTGAAGGTCACTTCCTTCATCCAATTTTCCTAATTTCTTACTTCCTTGTCTCCTCAGTCTATCCGCGTCTCATTATTTATCCTTCGAATTATCTGAAGGTTTCCTCGAATCCTCCCAACTTACAGGGGATAAAATATATGTATCTCTTATGCCTTCAACCATCAATTTTAACTCATGGTGAATCACCCTCATTCTGAAGAATGCATACTTTTCTATTTCTATTGCTACGAGTCTTTAGGGTTTCCTCATACCCAACTCCCTTATCATACCTCAAACTCTATTGCCTTTATATTCCTTTCCACTTCAGTTTCTTTTTATTTTCCTTTCTCTTATCATTATTTCATGAACCAACACAACATAAGTATTGATTTCAAACATCCCGTCATTCTGGATTCATGCCCTCAGAACGAATCTTGACAACTTTTACAACTTAGATTCATAATTCATCATACTCGTCTGCCTTTGCTCTAGCTCTAAAGCTTTTACAATAACTCCATAACCTTGGGAAGTACTTTCCTGAAAACAATTGATTGAACTTAAATCAGTTTATTATAATCTCTTGCTCCGTGCCTTCCTTGTCCTTTCACCAGCGGGTGGCCTCTCTCTTAGGAGGGTAAGTGACAAAAACGGTCTGTTATACTTCGTCGATCATTTAGAATCTCAAATGATTCCTATATTTCCTTTAGCCAGGCTCTTGCCTCGACTGGGTCAACCTGTTCCTTGGAACTCTGAGAGCTTAGCGACTTAAAGGTCATGAAAAAATTTCCTACCACATTGTTTCCTCAAGGTGGTGGTTGGGAATAAAAGTATAAGTTTTGTTTAGGCAGGTCCATGAATTTCCCTATAGGAGTACCGTCCTAGTTCTCCCTATCTTTTTCGACTTCTGTTTTCTCTGTATGAAACGTTTCAACCTTCTCCCATAATCGGGGTTATCTTATACATTAAAAACCTTGTTTTCCACTCTATTATGTTATGGGTTCTTTCTTTCTTGATGGCAACCTCCCTGACTATCACATTCAGGGTTTGCCCTAAATCTTATTCCTCAAACTATGGCTCTCATCTAAGTTCTCATCCTTAAGCTCTTGAACTTTTGGAACCCAAATTCTATAGGAATACCTCATTATTTCCTTATCATCTTTCTCGGTATTAATCTCATATCTATTTGTTGGCTCTCTGCCTTCACTCATCACTTTTTCTGGCACAATATGTTCTTTTCCAATAATTCGGTCTGTATTGCAATCTCAAACAGCTTTTCGGTACCAGCTCCGGTTACCTTCACTTCTATTTCCATTTTCTCAAAATCTCTTATAAACTCTCTCAAAGACATTATCATCTTGAGTCTCTCCTTTTTACTAAGGGTATCAGCCACCACATTGGCTTTCCCCGAATGATAAAGAATCTCATAATCGTAATCCTTGATTAGCTCTAACCACCTCATTCGGCGCATGTTGAGCTCTTTCTGCGTGAAAATGCACTAGAGCACTTATGGTTTGTGAATCTCCCACTTCTCTCCATACAAGCAGTGCCTCAAATCTTTAGGGTAAAACTATTATCATGAGCCTAAGCTCATGGGCGGGGATATCGAACTTTGTATTCCCTTAATTGTCTTGACGTATACGCGATTACATTATTGTGCTGTATAAGAAGCACCCTAATTCCTTATGCGAAGCGTCACTACACATCACAAAATCTCCTTTTCCATCTGGCAACACCATCATAGGGGTCGTCACCAATCTTTGCTTCAGTTCTTGAAAGTTGTTCTCGTATTTCTCCGTCCATTCGAACTTCTCAGTCTTACGAGTAAGCCGCGTTAAAGGGGCTACTATCTTTACCAACTTGAACGAACCTCCGGTAGTAACCGGCCAATCCTACCTCTGGTAGTTTCCCTAACCATAGTCATCAATTCCTCAGTGGTCCTTTATTCATTCTTGTCAGGATCCTCCATGGGATTCTTCTCAACAACAATCCCTTCTAGGACAACATCCTCAACCGCTACATCCTCAATATGAACATCATCCGATCTCGCGTTAGGACGCTCTATCGGATCCATAATCTGATCTCCAATAAGTAATAAAACATCATCGCGTTGTTGCTCCTCAACCTCAGGGTTCGGAGTCTTGCTACCATATACGATAACGAACTACGCTTCTATCACGATATTTATAAGAGTTCCCATAAGGGTTTTAACTGTCAGTACTATGTTAGGTAGCCCGACTATGAACTTGGCAAGAGTTCTTATCATCTTAGTGAACTTATTATCTTAACGTCACATCATCTCTGAGGTTTATAACGCTTGGCTCTGATACCATTTCTGTAACACCCCCAAATCCGGGGTCGGGGATCCGGGTTGTCACGAGTTTTATTTCCCTTAATTACACCCAATCTTAATAAACAATCAACTACTCTGTACTGTGACCCCACAATAAACACACACACCACAAGTTATAGTCTCAGAGATGATTATCCAAAAATAATCACAAGTCGTTTTATTCCACAATTATATGTCAATACACCTTAAAAGGGTTTCTGAATAAATTTACATTTCTTTGCCATTATTATAATTCATAAATATACATAAATCTGGTACATCAAAAGTTGAAAGCCTAGCCTATTGGTAGCTACTACCTCAGTTACAGCGACATCAACGCCTATAGGAAACTGCGGAACGTTTCCTATCCGCTCACGAATTGGGAGCTTGATCCTGTTCATCTTGTCTATCTGATGTTGTGTGATGAAAGAAGAAAGCAAGGGTGAGCAACAAGCCCACCAAAATAATATGTATAATGATTAACAATATATGAGCCTTCTCATAGTACTCATGAAAGTCCTGGTCAAAAAAATGAACCAAGTTTGATATCTTAATGCGATGAAGTCGCAAAATATTCAGTATATATACATATATACTTTTTAGAATCTTGGAAGTCCTCTTCCATGCATAATATACACAGAGTTCCAGTTTATAACTGTATAAAAATATCGTTGTAAGGTGATCTCATATATCTAACCTTGTCTCAACGTTTTTCTAAAAATCTTTGTCATGCATAAGATAATCATTTACTAGATATAAGTTTAAAAGATGAAGTTACAAGATACTTCAATATACTTATATCTTTTCCGAATACTACTTGAACTACCACCGTTCAATGTATAAATAGTCATCCCATAGATTAGACTACAAGACAAAACTTGTATAGAATCAATCTTTAAAATATCATAAAAATAAAATAAAGTTATGAGATACTTCATTTGATGCAAACATCATTTTGAAGACTTGACTCTGCCAACACTCAACAATCGCCCAACCGTAGCCTTTCTATCGAAGTGCTCTGAGTAGTGTTGCAGAAATATCCAATTGGATGATGAACTCATTACGGGAGTTTTGTCACGCCAGGAAGACAACTTATGATGATCAGTCGTAGTAGTACAACCCCACCGTTTTCTACATGTAGAGGAGAACCTGTCGGATTTACTTGTCAACCGAACACTGGACTCCTAAGGAATGTACCGTCTTGCGGAACTTCCAGGCCATTTGGGCCAATATAATAAGGCTGGGCCGGCGCCACTCGACCACTTACGCCACTCCTAGTTCAGATGAAATCCATGACTCTGAAACGTAAAGCTCGTCCCCCCTTTCCCCAAGTAGAAACTTGTTGATACGGCTCCACCAAGAAGTCGTATCTAGTTGGAAAGGAAAACTCACCGATATTTCCCAGGCGATGCCTGTTAATGGATTAACTTGTTCCAAGAATTCTACTTTCCAAGTATTGGGTAAGTAATCAAAACTCTTTTATCAAAATAGCAACCTTGTTGCGAATATAAAACACACCACAGAGCCGGATCCCTCAGGTTTTGAGCGAGTATTTAAATCCCCTTCGAAAGGAGGATCTTAAATATAAAAAATGAGTTTTGGGATCCGCTCTAACTTTTAAAAATCATTTTGAAGACTCGCAAAACATTTTTAAGAATGTTCGGAGTGATGCTGATTTAATAAAATAAATCAGTCCCAATATATAAAAAAAATCTCTGAATATTATTATTTAAATAATATTCCCATAAAGAATAATCTTTATAAAAATAATTGAAGTAGATGTTGTAAAACTTATACTTGAAATGACTATTAAATAACCAAAGATATACTTATACGAAAGTAATATCTTTATTTGAATAATCAAAAGTAAGTTTGATTACTGACAAATTATTCTTTAATAAAATAAAGAATATTAATTAGTAAATAACTCGGAGTCATAATCCCTCGAATGAATATTCAAAATACTATTCATTAATAAAATAAACGGAGTCATAAGCCCTCGAATGAATATTCAAAATAATATTCAATAAATAAAATAAGCGGAGTCATATGTCCTCGAATGAATATTCAAAATAATATTCATTAATAAAATAAAGTTATCGAATAAACCTTATTTGATTTATAGTTTTAAAAACTATTTATATATATATATATTATACTCGGGAGCCTCGACTCCCGGTTTTAGAAAAAGTTCACCTTTTGATCCCCTATACTAAAGGTAAACTCATATACCGCTTATCTCTAGCATAGGTATTATGCAACTAATAAGCATTTGAACCAACAGATATATAAATCAAGAATACGAAACGGGCATGCATATATACCATATCACATGCTCTAATATATCGCAAGAATTTGCTAATAACAAATATGCATTTATCACAAGATCATGCATATACACATATACATCACAACAACAGTTTATACGGGTAGAAAACTTGCCTGAGCGACTGGGGGTTACAAATGGCTCGGGACGAGTCTGGTAACCTATAAACAACATGTAAGTTGGAATTAAACCAAAGTCACTTGTAAACCTATACTTTAACCAAATTAAACTCTAACGCTCGCTTTGCGCTTACTGATTCTCTTAAGTCGCTCGAGTACCCTCGGCTCCACCATTTTTAATAAATTAACCATTACGAGTTTTAAGGAGATTCTTTCACGAGTGTCTTACCAACTGCCTAACACACTTTACATAAATGTTTCATAATCCAATTAACCCTTTTTAGGTATTTAACCTATGTTTCAAAGTAAGGCGAGGGGTAATGTTTCGCTCGCGAAACGTCGTTACTTCGAACGGCCGTTTCTCCTAAACCGTACATCGGAATCAAACGAACCACATATCAAAACGAAGCTCGTAACATGAACTATCTAAAAATGGCAATGGTAAAAGCCTAGCAGGGAGTTCTCGGGTCCTAATGTTATGATCAAAAGCAGTCTAAAGTAAATCGGATATTACGACGGCTATGTTTACGCGATTTCCCAAATTTTATACCATTCCAATTCAACCACCAATCAATCCCAATACATCCATTCAACCAAAATCCATCCTCACTACATCATAACAGCCCCAATCAACTCAACATTAACAATTTATACTTATTCTTAAACTTGAATTTAAACTATACTTAAGTCCTTTAACCAAACCATAAGATTTCAACATTCAATTCACCACCATTCCAACCCAAACTCTAAACAAACAAGCTTCAAGCTACTCTTTACCATAACTATCAAAATCATCCTAATATACAAAGTAAAGCTAGGGTTTGGAGATGATATACCTTCCTTGAAGTGATGTGAGTAGCTAGGAAGCCTTAAGAAGCCTTGAGATGTCTTAGAGATGCTTGGATCTTAAAGGAAAAACAAGAAAAATCAGGTTAAAAACCTTGAAATCACTATTCATTGTCTTCTTCATTGATTTCTTGGAGAAGATTAAGAATGAATTGGAGGCTTAAACTCATAAGATAGCCATAACTATGCATAAGGAGTACTAGAGAATTATCTTACCAATTTAGAAAGCTTGGAACTTGGATTTTGAAAATTCTTCTCTTTGAAAATGGAAAAAGCCGAGAGCAAGCTTCTTAGTGAAGAGAAATAAAATGATTTTTGTGTTTGCTTTATTTTGTTTTGGTTGGTTGATTTTCTTTTGATTAGTTTTGGTTAATTACCTTATTAACCTTGTCTTTGTGTGGTTATAAACCAACCACATCTCCTTCCCCTTATGCATGCTTATGTCATGCTTATGATGTCATCTTCCCTTACTTGCCCCCTTCTTATTGGTTGGATGACCTCATCATCCCTAACCTCCTTGATTAACTCCCTAATTGTTTGCCTAATGACCGCTGATCTGTTATACGGTTCGCTTAACTTTCGTTCTCGTTTATCGTTTGAGGGTTCATACCCGGGATCTTATTACTTGGGTTTCCTTAACCTTTCTCAATAAATTATAATCCTTTTATGATCCTCTCTTATAATCCTTTAATTTAAATCCTTTTTATCATGTTACCTTATACTTAATTCTTTCCGTATCTAGTGGATTTCCGGGAAAATCAAAGTGTTCGGAATTGGATTCTGACGATCTTTACATACACTTATATACCATATAGAGTACTAATAAAATCTCAGAATATCCATAACAGAACCCCTACATAGTGTGGCTTGAAAAGTTTTCTTATCCAGCATAATCTGCAAAATCACTATTCATAAGGGTTTCAAAATTTCCAGAAATTGGGGTTATTACAAAGATGAACAGGACCAAGCTTCCAATTCGCAAGCGGTTAGGAAACGTTCCGCAGTTTTCTGGAAGCGTTGATGCCGCCGTAGCTGAGGTAGAAATTACCAATAGGCTAGGCTTTCAACTTCTGATGTACCAGACTTATGTATCTATATAAATTGTAATAATTGCAAAGAAATGTAAATTTATTCAGAAACCCTTTTAAGGTGTAACGGTTTATAACTGTGGAATAAAATGACTTGTGTTACTTTTGGTATTCATCTCTGAGACTATAACTTGTGGTGTGTGTATGTGTATATTGTGGGGTCACAGTACTCAGTAGTTGGTTGACTGTTAAGATTAAGTATTGATAAGGGAAATGGAACTCGTGACAACCCGAATCCCCGACCCCGGATTTGGGGGTGTTACAATTGTAATCAGTTTTTATACATCAATAATAAAAATTGATCTTTCAGTTGTATCTGTTATTTTGATTTGATTGGTAACTATATTCACCCCCCCCCCAGTTGATTAAAGTCCTAACAAGAATATAAGCCCCTATCAAAAATACTTTAAGTCATGTTCAAATTGTTAGTAACTAGATAATATCATGTGTAGATTATAAGTTTTGTATAATAGATATATGAATGAGACACTAAGATGCACAAAAGAGACAAGTAAATGAGACATGGATATAAGCTAAAGAAACATTACATAAACCAGTACTGAAACTTTTAAAATTAACATAAATGTACTAACTCGAATTTTTCAGACCTTGTAAAATGGTTAATGAATAGTAACCTTGACGTACGGGAAAAACTTTTGACCCCACACCATGTAGTGCATAAGAAAATGAGTTTCGGAGTTGATATTATGATTATACGTACCAAATGAGTGTATGTAAACACTATTAGTTTTCGAAGAAAACGAACTTTGAAAAACGACCATATTTATGACTCATCGAGGATTACGGGAATCACAATATAATTACAAGATTAAAACCCTACAGGTTTATATCCAAGTATGATAATTCAAAACATAAGGAATAAATACGAAAGGAATTACGTCACGAACCATTTACGAGGAAGTGTTACGAAAACGTTTAAGCGACCAAGCGAACGCGTAAACAATTAAATAAACGTAACGCACTAACTAACCATGGTAAGAAAGTAACCATGGTTACTTTATCAAATAGTGAGCTAGAGATAGGATGATCGACCAAGGCTAATGGAATAGTAAGCTAAGGAAGTTAAAACAAGTAGCTTAGCTTGTAAACTAGGAAGCTAGTTAGATTTGTCCATGGATTTGGCAACAAGAATAAACCTAGGATTCTAAACTAGAGAATATCAAATCAATATAAGATATCACCAACATAACTTCCTAGAAGCAACCAAGGAAGAAAGCATAAAAACTCTCCCCATTTCTTCATTTGTTCCATTCGGCCTTCTTCATCAAGCCAAGGAAATCAAAATCAAAACCTCAAGTTCTAGCCATGGTTAAATCCTCCCATTAATCTTTGATCTTTTTTTTATTAAGGTTTGATGGGTGAAATAAAATCAAGAAAGTTGAGAATGAATAGTATGAATAGTAACTCTTCTTTAGTTTCTTGATTTCAATGGTGGTTTTAGGTTCCAAAAACCATACCAAGCACTCCCAAGACTTCACCATCATCAAGAACACATCTCAAGCTTTCAAGAAAGGTAAAAATATTTGACCCGACTTTATTTAAGATTCAATTTCAAGATCCTTTTAGTATGTATTTATTAACCCAGTTTTAGTGGTGATATTGTTAAGATCTTGATGTTTAGTTAAGTAGATTTAAGGTTGATTGTTGTTGCCTCAAGAACATGATGTTCTTGAGAGGATTTAGTGTGTTGATGATGATATGATGATTGTTGGTGGTAGTATAAAGATTTAAGGCATAAACGAAACTCCGATCGTAAACGTAATCTCGTTAAAATGAACAAAACGTAACCTTAAGTTTCTGCTGAAAGTCCCGAAGATTTAAAATGTAGTTTCTTGAAAAATAACCCTTGATTATGATAAGAAATGTTATAAGTATCGTTTAGGCGCTTGTTAGATATATTTGATAATGTCATGGCTAATATGATTTATGTTTAGTTTTCAGATCTTACTTAAACAGGATAAATCAGTACTTACTGGAAGTCAGGACTTAAGGATATCAATACTTATATTATCAGGAGATAATCATCAGAAGATGGATATCAGAACTTAAGTACTGAAGGATGTTCAGATAAGGACAGCAGCTGATTAAAGGAAAGAAGATCGAGACAAACATAAGAAGAGATATGCATGAAGAAGGAATTCTATGAAGAATAGAATACTTGGAAGAAAAGATATCTGATTGAAACATTTTAGGAAGAAGAATTATATTCCATATCAATTAGCGATTATCTTGTAACTGTGTAGTATATAAACACAGACATAGGGTTTACACTATAAGTGTTATTATTATCGAAAATATTATTCGTTATAACCCTAGCAGCTCTCGTGATATTTGTTCATCACTGAGAGGTAACAGTTCCATACTGTAACAGAGTTTATTGTTTCAATAAAGTTTGTTTTCTGTTACTTGAGTTATTAAAGTTCGATTTGATTGTACTTTACACTGTATTCACCCCCTCTACAGTGTGTGTGTGACCTAACAAGTGGTATCAGAGCCTATCTGTTAACGCATAAACAGTTTAAGATCCAAACACAATCATGTCTGAAATGAAAACTCCAACTAAGCCCACCAAAACTGAAGAACCTCCAAAGACACAAATTCAAAGCCGATATGAGACTATCAGAGTTTCCATATTGACACCATCAGAATATCCCATATGGAAGGTGAGGATGACCATGTTTCTGGAAGCGACAAATCCAGAATATCTTGATAGAATCAAGGAAGGGCCTCACAAACCAACCAAGCTCGCAGTTGCAGTTGCAGGTGAAGCAGCAAAGACTGTACCAAAGGAGAAGAGTGATTACACTGCTGAAGATATCGCATCAATTGCTAAGGATGCTAAGGTACGACACTTACTGCATAGTGCCATTGATAATGTAATGTCAAATAGGGTAATAAACTGCAAGACTGTAAAGGAGATATGGGATGCCCTGGAAACAAGGTGTCAAGGAACTGATATGATTAAGAAGAACAGGAAGACAATACTCACTCAAGAGTATGAACACTTTGACTCAAAGGCTAATGAGTCATTGACTGATTTATATGATAGATTTGTCAAACTCTTGAATGATCTGTCACTGGTTGATAAGGAGTATGATCTTGAAGATTCAAACCTTAAATTCCTGTTAGCTCTTCCTGAATGCTGGGATTTAAAGGCAACAACAATAAGAGACAACTACAATCTTGATGAAACAACTCTTGATGAAATCTATGGAATGCTCAAGACTCATGAACTTGAGATGGAACAAAGAAGCAAGAGGAAAGGAGGAAAGTCAAGAACAGTTTCTCTTAAAGCTGAAGAAGAATCCCCCAAAGCACCTACCTCAAGGAAAGACAAGGGTAAAGCTCTTTTCACAAAGTCTGATACTGAGTCATCAAGTTCTGAAAGTGATGATGACTCGGAATCTGAAAGCCTGCCTGAGACAGATGCTGATGAAGAGATGATGAAGCTGTGTGCTCTTATAGTGAAAAGGATCACAAAGATTGCATACAAGAAGTTCAGGAAGGGAAAGAAGTTTTCCAGGAAAGGCACAAGTTCTGATAAGAAGAATTTCAGAAGATCTGAGAGCAGAGGAGGAAAGTCTGACAGAGGAGATTATACAAATGTCAAATGCTACAACTGTGGTGAGAAAGGCCACATATCTCCTGATTGCAAGAAAGTGAAGAGTTACAAAGGCAAGGCTCTTGTCACAAAGAAGAAAAGCTGGACAGACACCTCAGATTCTGAAAGTGAGGAGAATTATGCCTTGATGGCAAATGCTGATAAGGCAAGTGCTGAAAGCAGTTCTGAAGCTGCTGAATCAAAGGTACCTCAAACCACTTATGCCTTTCATATTGATGATATTAATGAGTTGAGAAGATATCTTAAAACCATGTTTGTTAGTTATAGAGATCAAACTCTAACATGTGAAAGATTAACTTCTGAAAATCTTGCTTTTAAGAAAAGAAATGATTTCTTTGAAAAGGAGTTAGTTATGTTCCATCAAACTCAGAAAGATAGAGATGATGCTTTTTATGTTAGGGATGAAGTGATAAAAATGAATGAATCTCTAAAAACTGAGTTAGAAAAGGAAAGAGAGGTTATCAGGACTTGGACTAACTCTGGTAGAACAACTCAGAATTTGTTAAGTAGTAAAAACTGGAAAGAGGGCTTAGGTTATGGAGAGGATAAGAATGATAAAGGAACTGTAGATATTAAGCCTGTTGTTATTAAGCAAAAGCCAAAGTTAAAACCTGTTAAGTTTGTAGCTGTAAAGTCTAATAATGAGAAATCAGAAGTTAAAAAGGAATTAACTTCTGACAAACTAAAACAGGAAAAGACAGCTGAAGTAAACATAGGCTTAATGACTAAGAAGCAGCTTAAGCATAAGCTAAAAGATGTTAAGAATGCAAACAAGGTAAAATCACCTAGGAAAAATAGGAATGGAAAGGAAGGTGTGAATAAAAGCAATGATTATAAACCTGTTCCTAAAGCTCCTAGGAAAACGTGTCATAACTGTGGAAGTTCTAACCATCTGGCCTCTTTTTGCAGGAAGAATAAGAACATAAACTCCTTACCTTCAAAGTCAGGAGTTAAGAGTCAGTCTGTTAGATATAAGCCACAAAACCCTTGTTTTCATTGTGGTAGTATATGGAATTCCATTTATACTTGTAAGGAATATCATAGTTTGTACTATGATTATTAACAAATAAAACCTTCTTTAAAGAAAGTTTCCATTGTTCCTTCTAGTGTAAATTCTGATTCAAAGTCTGATAGTGTAAATTCTGATAAGAAAAATGTTAACATAAACTCTGATGCTAAATCCGCTGCAAATGTTAACAAACTTGATAAGGCCAAAGGATCCAAGCAAGTCTGGGTCCTTAAAACTAATCATTAGTGGTCTTTGTGATTGCAGGGCAATAGGAAAAACATCCTAGTTCTGGACAGTGGATGTTCAGGACATATGACTGGAAATAAAGCCCTGCTATCAGACTTTGTGGAGAAAGCTGGCCCAAGTGTTTCGTATGGAGATGGCAACATTGGAAAAACATTGGGATATGGCAATATCAATCTTGGGAATGTCATCATTAAAGAAGTAGCTCTGGTCTCAAGACTTAAACACAATCTGCTGAGTATAAGTCAAATCTGTGACAGAGGTTATCATGTTGATTTCTTTGAAGAACACTGTGAAGTTGTGAGTAAATCTACAGGCAAAGTTGTTCTGAAAGGATACAGGCGTGGTAACATCTATGAAGCCAAGCTTTCAACAAGTACTGATGGTTCTGCAATCTGCCTGATGAGTAGAGCATCAATTGAAGAAAGCTGGAATTGGCACAAGAAACTCTCTCATTTAAATTTCAACAATATAAATGAGTTGGTCAAGAAAGATCTTGTGAGAGGACTGCCAAAGTCAGTATTTGCTCCTGATGGCCTTTGTGATTCTTGTCAGAAGGCTAAACAAAGAAAATCCTCATTCAAGAGCAAGACTGAATCATCAATTCTTGAGCCTTATCACCTACTACATATTGATCTATTTGGTCCAGTAAATGTCATGTCTATTGCAAAGAAGAAATATGCTTTGGTCATAGTGGATGAGTTCACCAGATACATATGGGTGTATTTCTTGCACACAAAAAGTGAAACTGCATCTATCTTGATTGATCATGTCAAACAACTGGATAAATTGGTCAAAGATTCTGTGAAGATAATAAGGAGTGATAATGGCACTGAGTTCAAGAATTTGATAATGGAAGGGTTCTACAAAAACCATGGAATCAAGCAGGAATTCTCTGCTCCTGGAACTCCACAGCAAAATGGAGTTGTTGAAAGGAAGAATAGAACTCTCATTGAAGCTGCACGTACAATGCTTGATGAAGCAAAGCTTCCAACCTATTTTTGGGCTAAAGCTGTGCAGACTGCTTGTTTTACTCAAAATGCAACACTCATTAACAAGCAAGGAAAGACACCATATGAGATGGTGAAGAAAAAGAAGCCAAATCTGAAGTATTTTCATGTATTTGGATGCAAGTGTTTCGTTCTTAAGACTCATCCTGAACAGCTATCTAAATTTGATTTAAAAGCTGATGAAGGAATCTTTGTTGGATATCCACTTTCCACAAAAGCCTTCAGAGTCTATAACTTGAGAACAAGAGTGGTCATGGAATCTATCAATGTCTCTTTTGATGATAAGAAGATTACTGGACTTGAAGATTTTATTGATCATGACCAGCTGAGATTTGAAAATGAAGACTCAAATTCTGATACTGAAAATCCTGAAAATATAAGTCATGATACTGCAAACTCTGATGGATTAAACTCTGATGTTATTGAAACTGTGGTGACTACTCCAAAGGAAGATGCACCTATGCCGGGGGAGCATACTCAAGATCTAACCACATCTCAAGAAGCATCAGAACATACATCTGGCTCTTCAAGTTCTGATTCATCAAGTTCTGATAAGCCAAGTTCTGACAGTACTGAAAATCTAAATTCTGAAGAATCCAACTCAGAGAGCATAATTTCAGGGGGAGCATCAGAAAATAAAAATAAAGACAGCATGGATCATATGGGAGCATCCAGTTCTAGAGAAAACCTTCCATCTGCAAGGAAGTGGACTAAATCACATAAACCTGATTTGATAATTGGAAATCCTGATGCAGGTGTCAGAACTAGAACAGGTACTTCAAATGAATGTCTTTACAATTCTTTTCTTTCTCAAACTGAGCCAAAGAAAGTGGAAGAAGCTCTTCAAGATGCTGATTGGGTGCAAGAAATGCAGGAAGAGTTAAATGAATTTGAAAGAAACAAAGTCTGGACTCTAGTGCCAAGACCAAAGAATAGATCTGTTGTTGGTATAAAGTGGGTATTCAGAAACAAAACTGATAGTGATGGCATAATTACAAGGAATAAGGCAAGGCTAGTTGCAAAAGGATATTCTCAACAGGAGGGAATTGATTATGATGAAACATTTGCACCAGTTGCTAGATTGGAAGCCATAAGGATATTTTTGGCTTATGCTGCTCACAAAAAGTTTACTGTCTTTCAAATGGATGTGAAAAGTGTTTTTTTCTCAATGGAGAACTGGAGGAAGAAGTATATGTTGAACAACCTCCAGGCTTTGTAGATTCCAAATATCCAAATTATGTCTACAGGCTTGATAAAGCACTTTATGGACTTAAGCAAGCTCCTAGAGCATGATATGAGACTTTAGCTCAGTTTCTTCTGGAAAGTGGATTTAAGGGAGGAACTATAGACAAAATACTGTTCTACCTCAACCATGGAAAGGACTTACTTCTGGTCCAGATTTATGTTGATGATATCATTTTTGGGTCTATAAATGACAGACTTTGCAAGAAGTTTGCTAAACTGATGCAGTCAAGGTATCAGATGAGTATGATGGGGGAACATAGCTATTTTTGGGGCCTTCAAGTCAAGCAGAATGAAGAAGGCACTTTTATTTGTCAAACTAAGTACACCAGAAACTTGCTGAAGAAATTTGGAATGCAAGATTGTTCAAGTGCATCCACTCCCATGGCCACTGCATCAAAACTGGATAAGGATACTGGTAAATCAGTAGATATTACTGATTACAGAGGTATGATTGGCTCTCTACTCTATCTAACTGCTAGTAGACCTGATATCATGTATGCTACCTGTCTTTGTGCAAGATTTCTAGCAGATCCAAGAGAACCTCACTTAACAGCTGTAAAAAGAATATTCAAGTATCTTAAGGGAACAGCTGATCTGGGATTGTGGTATCCCAGAGAATCAGATTTTAAACTAATAGGTTACTCAGATGCAGATTTTGCAGGTTGCAAAATTGACAGGAAAAGCACAAGTGGAAGCTGCCAATTTCTTGGAGGCAGATTGGTTTCTTGGTCTAGCAAGAAACAAAAGTCAATTTCCACATCAACTGCAGAAGCAGAGTACATTGCTGCAGGAAGCTGTTGTGCACATATTCTTTGGATGAAGAATCAGTTACTGGATTATGGGTTAACATATTTCAAAATCCCTATTTACTGTGATAATCAAAGTGCTATTGCTATGACAGGTAATCCAGTTCAACACTCAATGACAAAGCACATCAGCATCAGGTACCACTTCATCAGGGAACATGTGAATGAAGGTACAGTAGAATTGCACTTTGTTCCAACAGATCAACAACTAACAGATATCTTCACCAAACCATTGTGTGAAGCTACTTTTACAAGATTGGTAAATGAACTTGGAATGGTTTCAGGTTCTTTTTCTAAATCTGCTTAGTTTTGTTCTGATGCATCAGACTTTATGATCAGTATTTACAGAAATTACTCTATTTGTGTATTCTGTGCTTAATTGAAAACTTGCTTAAGTACTGACTGTTATCTGATGTAACTTTCTAAACTCTGATAGTGATATGTCTGTTTATGTAACTATTCAATCCTATGTGGATACCTGTGCTAGATGCTGACCTAGTAGTCTTTAATAAACTAGGGATCCCATGTTATAAGTAATTATTTCTGTGGAAATCTATTGACATAAGCATATTCTGATATTGAGCTTAGTTGAGTTTACTTTATCTATCTTATTACTAAGTCACAAACTAGAATAATGCTTCTCATCTGTTAAGTTCTGATGCTAGTAAATCTGTTGAATGTCCTAAGTGCTGATAAACCTCTCTTATCAAAAGAAAAAGAAAAGAATCAAGGATTAAAATCAGGTACTCCTTTGAGATCTAGAGTAAAAAATGTGGAAAGAACGACCCAAGTGCATTGCTGGTATTAAGTAAATATGCATCAGAAAAGCAAAATATTTTCTTGGTGACTTTTCACACTCTATGGTTACTGGAGAAATACTTTGATAATAGCATAAATTTTGAGAAGCAGTCGTGACTCACTTACACTGAGAAGCCACTGTAAAATGGAATTTAAAAAGATGCACAAAATTAGCACAAAATAGTTGAGATGGACTCAAGCATGAACTCATTCAATAGTAGGTTTCAGAATAATGACAGATTTTTAGTAAAGTTTTAGTTATGCCTTATTTCTAAGATGTACTGAAGTGAATCAGACTTTACTCTTTGTCTGATATTTAGCTTAATGCACACACTAAACACTCCATATGAATGATGAAAATTACTGTGGTGATCTATGTTATTTTAGATGAACAGTTTCTGTGTCACATTACACAAATTCTGAGGACAAGTTCTGATTGCACGTTCTGATGATTAAGTTCTGAAGAATCTATATCAGAATTTGTGTGAGGACTTACTAAGATAGGCATTCATTTTTTGAGTTAAGAAATCATGTTCTGATAACTGTTAAGTTCTGATATAAGTCTAAGTTCTGATATTAAAATCTGATCCTTTACTTGACTTATTTGTGGATAAAATCTAAAAACAGTCTCATTTTAAATCAGAATATGTTTGGGTAGAATATTAACAGTTAATATCATTAGGGATAGTGGTTCATGTACATGTACAGTAATGTTTACTTGTTACTTGTGCGCATTAAACCCTGACTTACACTTCCAATGACTGTTTTTCATCTTCCCAGTCTAGGGAGACGAGGTAGAATTAACTCTACCTGTTAGCATTAAATTTCCTTGCATCTCCTGGCATTCTTTTGCCTATATAAACAACCACTTCACATCAGCCTTCACATCTACTCTTTTATCACAAACTCACCTTCATTCTCTTTATATCAAAAACACCATGATCAATTACAACATGTTTTTGAACTATGAAACTTTCAACATGGAGCTGAGCTGTGAAGCCTGGCAGCAGGAATGGCACGTCACTGCCATTCCCGATGAGATATGGGACTCAGTTCCCCAGGAGGTACTCACCCACCTCCTGTTCTTCTACATGGATTACCATCGCCATCTGGAGCGATTGGAGGAGGAAAGGCTGGAAGCTCTCCGCCAGTAAGAGCGAATCATCAGACTCGCTATTCTGTTTGTCGAGAGTAGGAAGAAGAAATGATTTATTTTCTTCTTCCTGTTTTTCTTCATCGTCAGCCTTGCCCTGCTTCTTGAGCTAGGACAAAGGCTGTTGACGTTAGATTTAGCAGCTTGGGACAATCTTGTAAAAGTTCTGATGTAATTTAAATTTCATGAATGTATTATCTTAATATATTAATGAAATTTCTTTTTTTTTTGCAAATTCTTGTCTCTGAGATGTTCTGTAATGCATTGATAAATCCTGATAAATATTCATATTCTGATGACCATTTCATATTTTGATTTAAATTAAGTTCTGATTTTACATTATCAGTACTTGTTCACTTGATTTCTTTTGGTCATTCACACTCGATTTTTTTTTCAGAATATTGGTGTTGCAGTGAAAAATAATTGAATAAGTGGGAACAGTTTCAATTTTGAATTAAAACTGATTTACCTTGATTAATGGAATTACTGGGTAAGTGGAACGGTTTTTCCTTGAAAAACTGCAAGTGGGTAAGTAATGATTACTGTTTTCCCGTGCCCATTAACTATTCATTATTACTGCATGTCTGACAGGTGTCCAACGGTAATATTTTTTTTACAAGTATAAGTAAGAGAGAGAGAAGATTATAGAATCTTTTATTTACTTTTTCACCTTATCTCTCTTTCTTTGCTTTTACTCTCTTTCATCTCCTGACGTTGGTTTTTCATACAGACATTTTATCAAACACCTAACAGGCACTTTTAAATCTCGATTTTTCTCATGGCACCTAAGGATTTGATCATTGATGGAGCTAAATTTGTTCCAAACAACTATGCTGTAATTCTCGATCATGCTGAAGCTCCATCTGAGTTGCATTTTGTGCAAGATCTTCTTGCATACAGTGAAATTGGGTATGCATTGACCCAGCCTTCAGTCTTTTCGAGCCAACAAGTTCTGACGTTTTGGCGGACTGGGCACTTTGATAATGGTGGTACACATGGTACTCCCAGTATTGTTTTCGAAGTGGATGATTCTACACATGTGGTAACTCCTGGTACAATTCGCAAGGCCCTCCATTTACTAGAAGGATGTACTTTTACAACCCCGGAGGAATCAGCTCTTCAGGAGTTAATGGCCAGTTTGGGGTATGAGCAGAGTTTGGTTAAGCTTGGGCAGTTGAAACGGGCTCATATCAGAAAGGAATGGAGTTTCTTCTTCGACTGCATCACTAAAGCTTTTGGGAATAAGTGTTCCAACTTTGATGCAATCCCTATAATGAGTCAGCACATCGGGTATGTAATCATTAACCAAACTCATTTCGATTTTGCAAATGCTGTGATAGGTTTCATAGGGGATAGGATGACAGAAGATAGAAATGTAGTTTATTTTGCTAGATTCTATCAGCTTATATATAACTTTTGCTGTACTAATCCCCCTCAACTAGCCAGTACCTTAATTTCACCATTCAAAATTGCAAAACGAGCCTTTAATGATTTGGTAAATGCTGATGTTAAGAAAAAGGTGGTTAGACCTTTACAGATTCCTCAATCTGTAAAACAGATCTTAGTAAATGCTGATCCTGACACCTATAGATCTGTTTATCCTGATGTCCAACCAACCACCACATCTCAAACACCACAACAACCATCAGAACATACCACTCATACTACTCAACCTACCCTCAGGACATATCTCAAATCATATCTCTCCACTTCACAGACAGCTCAACCTTCATCCTCAGCACCTACTGTGAAGCCTTCATCTTCCAAGCCTAAGAGGATAAAGACTGTTCCTCAAACACCTCAGAAGAGAAGGAGGATTGTTTTGAGAGATGAATCTGATAGTGAGGAACAGGTTCCTACTTCAGCACATGTTGATAAAGAAGCTGAGAAAGTTCATTCTCAGAAGGATTCTGGATTTGGGGGATCTAAGCTTCTCAAAAGGCTTAGAAAAATGACCTCTTCTGAAACTCCCAAGGAATCCCCATCTTCAAAGAGATACAAGAAACAAAGAGCAAAAAGGCCAGTTTTAGATGATGAGGAAGCAGCAACTAAGGAAGGAGATCAGGAATCTCTGATCTCACAAGAACCAGAATCTGCTAAAGCCACTGCTTCTCCATCAACTCCAACTCAGGAAGCTACTACTAAAAAGGCCAACACACCATCTGTGTCTCCTGTTTAAAAGTCTGTATCTCCTGTTGATCCAAGCACAAGTGCTGAAATTGATATCCAGAACCTGGTTGTGCCTGAAATACTTTACTTAGAAGCTCCAACAGCAACTAATCCATCAACAACACCTGTTATTGATGCTGCTCAAACTCCAAAATTCTCTACTACACCTTCTCTGCATCTAGATGCTGATGATCAGAATATAAGTGAGCATCAGGATATGGTTGTTGATCAGAACTTGGAACCAAATCAGCAATTAGAGGATGACGATGAAGCCTCTATTGCTACTCATACTGTTGTTTTATCAGAAGATACTGATTCTGTAAGTTCTGATGCTGCAAATGCTGGAGATACTGGTGATGCTGCTCCATATTCAGATGCTGATGAAGCAGGTCCTTCAAGACATGCACCTCAACAAACTGTTCTTAAATCTGAACTTGTTAAGAAGTTTGTTACAAGAGAAGCACCAGTGCCTTGGAGTGAAACTCCTGCAGGACAGGAGTGGACTAAGGAATGGAACTCAGCTACCTGTGCTCCATTTGCACAGCATCTGGCTAAGCACTTGACAAAAGCTGATGAGATGTTAAATACTGATGATTTCAAAACACATCTTAGAGTCACTGCATTGAGTACTAAACATTTACAAGGTCTCCATTCAACTACTCATGCAGAGTTACATCACTTACGGGAAGAATTAATGAAGCAAGAACAAGTTCAGAAGATTGACAAGAAAAAATTCTTCCAACCTACCTTTGACAGAGTTGCTTATATTGAGAAGACTCAAGAGTCACAACAAGCTTAGATTGATGATATTCTGAAAAATCAAGCTTCTCAGCAATCTCAACTTAATGAAATCCAAGCCTCAGTGGAATTGCTTGTCTCTCTTCTCTTACCTGCTGATGCCAAAAAGGGGGAGAAAGTAATTAAGTCCAAATACAAAACTGATAAGACACTGATGGGGAAGGATGATGAAAAGGATGATCAAGGAAACTCTGGAATGGGTAGAGGTCATAGTCAAGGTAGAGGTCTCTCATCAAGAAAAGCTGAAATCACAAGTCACAAGACAAGTTCTGATACTGGAAAAAGAATTAGTTCTGCTACTGGTTAAAGGATAAGTTCTGATGAACTTTTAGATCTTGATGAAGAAATGTCAAGACAGTTATTTCTTCAGGAAAATCCAGGAATGGACTTGGAGAGTTTAATGGAAGAAGAAGCCAGACTTAAATCAGAAAAAGTCAAGTCTAAATATGAAGCTTCTGGTAAAAAGACACTTCCAAAACTCAAAGGCATTGTGATAAAAGAAAGGACAAATACTGAAGCAACAATGGCTAAATCACAACCGCAGATAGATCCAAGATCCAAGGGTAAAGAAAAAGTTGGTGAACCTATCAAGGTTTATGTGCCTCCTGTGAATGAAGAAATTACTAATGAAAAGGATGATCTTGCTCTGACTTCAAGAAAAGTTTTTAAGACAACCTCTGACATGGCTCAAGTGGTTCAGAGTCAAGAGACAGTAAGTTCTGATATTTCGAAGAAGCAAGTAACCTCTGACATAGCTCAAGTTAACTTGATATCAGAAGATAAATCAAAGAAACTCCTACTAGGATTCACTAAAGCAAAACAGACTCAACCTTTGAAGACTGCTGCAAGTGGTTTTGAAGCAAGAGTGGTTACTGAAAAGGAAGCAAAAGATAAAACTGGATTGGGAAGTGCTGATGAAAGAAGAATACAGAACACTACCAATGATCCAACTTCCTTGAGAGAACCAGGTATTGGAGCAACTCCTGAGAGATTGAATCAACTGGAATCTGTACAAATGGTTTACCATACCTACTTGAAAGAACACATCTTGTTGTACTTCATGACAGATGGTAAGGTTTATCATATAAGGCAAAATGCCATTCCATTGAAGTATTTTGAAGAACTGGAGCATGTACTATTCTTACTTCAAGTGAATGACAGATTAACAGAAAGTGCTGCAAACTATTTGAAGGATCAGATTCAGAGACAGAAAAGGCTTTATTCTGTTAAGTCTGACAGCACATATCTTCCAAAGTACAGAGATCACAAGGGTGATATAGTTGAAATGAAGCCCAACACTGCTAAGATTATAACTACCTTTCTGGGTTACAGGGCTGTGGAATTCAATCTTGAGTCTGATAAGGCATATTTGATCAGACTGGATCATGATATAAGAAAAGCTAAGATTAATGATCTCAGGGCTGCAATCTTTCAAATTGGTAAAGATATTGCAGAACTTAAAGATGCTAAAAGGAGGATGATTGATGAACTCAGATATGCTGAGAGATGTTTGTTGAAGAACTATCTCAGAACAACTCCTGACATTAGAGAGATCAGAAGATGAAGCCAAGTCAAGATCTATAACTGCTTAAATTCTGATATTTGTACAGACTGAAGTTGTTATCAGAAGTTAAATATTGGTAAAGCTTTAAGGACTGTAAGTTGTAGTTATCTAGTCTAATTCTCATGCATTTGTACTTAATGTTTTTGACATCATCAAATATTTGTTAAACTTGTATATTATGCTAATTTACAAGTTGGGGGAGATTGTTAGATATATTTGATAATGTCATGGCTAATATGATTTATGTTTAGTTTTCAGATCTTACTTAAACAGGATAAATCAGTACTTACTGAAAGTCAGGACTGAAGGATATCAGTACTTAAATTATCATGAGATAATCATTAGAAGATGGATATCAGAACTTAAGTACTGAAGGATGTTCAGATAAGGACAACAGCTGATTAAAGAAAAGAAGATCGAGACAAACATAAGAAGAGATATGCATGAAGAAGGAATTCTATGAAGAATAGAATACTTGGAAGAAAAGATATCTGATTGATATATTTTAGGAAGCAGAATTATATTCTATATCAATTAGCGATTATCTTGTAACTGTGTAGTATATAAACACAGACATAGGGTTTACACTATAAGTGTTATTATTATCGAAAATATTATTCGTTGTAACCCTAGCAGCTCTCGTGATATTTGTTCATCACTGAGAGGTAACAGTTTCATACTGTAACAGAGTTTATTGTTTCAATAAAGTTTGTTTTCTGTTACTTGAGTTATTAAATTCGATTTAATTGTACTTTACACTGTATTCACCCCCTCTACAGTGTGTGTGACCTAACAGCGCTTGAATCGCTTGATTCCGATTTACGGATCAAAAGTTATGGCCATTTTACTAAAAGTGATTTACACAACAAAAACTGCTACGAATTACGAACTCTGAAAATATAAAGGATTGACTTAAGAATGTTCATAAATCATGAAATTTTTACAGAGAGTAGTATTTTGAGTTTCCTAACTGCCATTAAAATTTCAAGTGAAAATAATGGTTTTTCAATTTTATAAAAATATCGGAGCCGAGACCGTGCGATTAGAAACCGTAGAATCTATAAGTGGAGCCGACGACGAAAACTAAATAAACTTAAGATACTTTGAAAAAGGAAGCGACCATGATGTGGATAAGGACTTAAATGAATAATAAGGATAAAATACGTTAAGAGGGTGCATATTAATTAGCGAATGAGTGCGGGTAGCCGTAAATTAGAACGGGACCTAACGAAATGAATTGTGTTCATAATTATAGATTTCCGAGCGGAACCTAGAGCATCCTCCACCTCGAGATACCCAGGAAAGTTTACGAACCCAATCCCATTTACTATTGTGTTGTGAAAGGATTGTTTTATTATCATTACATAAGTACCATGTTTGCCATGATACGTAGTTATTGAATTTTTGCATGATATAGCGATGTTGTACGATAAGTATATATCGTGAAATGTTTAATTCCGCTATAAGCGTGACGCATTATAATAAGACTGAGAGTCGGTCGGGATTTCAAGATAAAAATCCGGGAATCATTCCAGAGATATTATAGGACGATTACAAGTCCATAGTAGTACGTTTTAAAGGGACTCAACGTCCACTTACCAATATTAAACACCTCGAGCTTTTATTAAAACGATTTCCAAAGATCTTATTCCCTCAACTATACTTTATCATTTGGACAAGAAATATTTACTTACTATTCATTTATTAGGGAGAAGTATTCTCCAGTAAATATTTACTTCAATCTCGATTTAATATTAAAGTTATTAATGTATTAAACATAAATTAGTTGAGGAATATTATTTTATTCTTTTAAAAGTAAACTCCTTCGAGGTTTAATTATTTATCGATTATCATTTAATTATTTACTATTTATTAAAGGGTTTATTTATGATTTAAAAATCATAGAACCGGATTTAAATTACTTTCTGATTTTCGAAAATCATTCGAATAATTTCAGATCGTCGAAGAATATTATCCCGGCTTATTTAATATTTTGAATATAGTTTGGAGGAGAAACTTTTCCCCCTTATTTAATTATCTGTTGACAACGGTCAACTCACATCCTTAGTACTTCCTCCGAAAATTTCGGAAGTACGTATATATATATATATACATTTATATCCTAGTAAGATAAACTGTTCCTATCAACAAGCAAAACACTTGGGGAACTCCGATGTGGTTCGAGTTCTCGAGATATGATAGAATTATTTTAAAAGGACAAGGGAGGGGTAGACTCTGGTACTATGTGTGCTAGATGGACTACAAAAGGTACCGCAGGCGAAGGTACTCTGTGTACTCAGGAACCTGTGAAGTATGTGTATACCCAAAAATGGGACACGTAGCCCGAATGCGGCAAGGGTGATAACCGGGATACGAAGGTGTCGTCCTTCTACTAGTAGAAAAGGTTATAATTATCGTATTACGACTGATCATCGTATGCGGTGGCTCCAACGAGTGTCCTATTCTTCCAATTGGAATTGTGATGCAATACCGTAACCCAAGAATATGTGCTGGGTTTACTATTAAGGTATTCGCAGGATAATAAAATCCCTTATAGAATTATTTTCATAAGAAGGTGTGTATCACCAAGGAAAACTAATTTCGAATAAAATATAATTATCATATATAATGTTTTACGTAAGCTTATAATACATACATTTTCATACTGTACATTATTATGCTGGGCACTATAGCTCACTCTTGCTTTCTTTAAATGACACAACACAACAGTGAATCAAGATGCCTACCATGAGAACCACAACCAGGAAACGGGTAGGAAATGGCCAGCTATTCCGTAGATTGTTTGGTATTGTACCGCAGGTAGTCCGAATAAGCTGGATTGGTTTTCAGTTGTTTTTAGTTCGACTTATTTATAAGTATGACTTATGTAAGGTAATAAATAAGAAACATATATTTGGTCGATGGACTAGCCTTACTTAAAGGTTATTCCCCAGTAAGACTTAATTACTTCTGGGTTGTAATAATTATCACTTTGCGGTTTAATCTACTCTAGTAATGAATGGTTCGTATCCAAGACAATAACCTGTAAGTGTGTGTGTGTGATAAGTGTGGGGTTGTAAAGTATGAGTATTTATATATTATGGTGCAAGGTATGTGATTTATAGTGGTTTAGATGGTGTGGCCTCCGAGATTTCCCGACCCCGGATTTTGGGATGCCACAGAAATGGTATCAGAGCCTTAGGTTATCAAATCTTGGAAACGATAGGATATAAAATAAGTAGACATAAGAATAATAAAATAATCAATTAGAGCTCAAGTCGAGTTCGTTGTCGGGCTACACGGGTAGTCTTGACAGTTTTACCCTCAAGGGAATACCGACTCTAAGTTAGTAACACCTTGCCTAATTGTGTCAGGTATTAGTGGAGCCTATGAGGGAGGTTGACCATGTTGATAATGTTATGGTTCCTGAGCATGACCCTACTCCTGAGCTAGAGGACCCACCCATTGATGACTCAGATGATGACCCTACTGAGGATGTCCCAGAGGAGGAGACTGACCTTCCTGTCCCCATAGCTGATGACGTTGAGATGACCCAGGGAGATGGCGTAGGCTGAAGGGATGTATAGATGTACCCTCACCTGACTATTCGCTCTCCTACACCACCCCCAGGGATGCAGAGCCCTATGCCCTATACTGATGATGATGAGGAGGATGGGATATATGCACAGGTCTACGAGGCTTACAACATATCATCTGGCAACCCAGACTCACCTCTACCACCCCGGCGACCATACATGTAGTTGTACACGACTGGATGGTGGCTCAGCTTAATGCTGAGATCACTGCGGCATCTGCTCGCATTGTGGACTTACGCCAAGCACTGACAGTTGAGAGAGCCATCAGACTAGGATACCCAGGGGACTTCAGAGCTGCTTCCCAGCCATAGCCCGTAGAGAGATTGATGGGATTGAGCTCCGTACCCGGGTTCAGATGAGGATGACAATGATTGGAGTATACATCCCAGTAGTTGATGCAGAACTGATGTTGGAAGGAGCGATGAGGAGGTGTGTGACCTCACGCGCAGTGACAGTGACTGAGGGACTAGTGACTAGATATGGACCTTGAAGAAGGCTGGGTCACTTATCACCAATTTTGATAGGATAGCTAGTAGTAGATAGCGTTCTTAGCCCTTCAGGGTACACGACTTATGTATTTGCATTTCAGTATTCAGGATAAGTAGTGATGTATTATAATCAAGGCATGTATGAACTCGGTTAGTTGTTTTGTCCCCAAGATATAATTGGGAGACCCTATGGTATATATATCTAACAGTTATTAAGAAACTGATTTCCATATTATTGCACTCAATAAAAACATGCTAGATAATAGATGACATGCTTACATATGAATAAATTAATCCAATTATAAAATATTGCAACTATATTGACAAATTTTCATTATCAGAACAATGCCACCCCGTAGAAGAGGAACCAGGGCACAGCCCGCAGAATCTGTTAACCAACAACGGAATGAACCTGACCCTGTAGTAAATGAGGAAAGTGAAGAAGACCTAGACTATAATGAATATGACGAGGAAGACTATGTAGAAGAACAAGGCTGACGATACCCATCAGGGAGGGAACACCCATGAATGAATTTATGGAACTGTTAAGAGCAAATCTGAACCAACAGCCTATTCCACCACAGCCATATACTGCCCAACAGACTATAGCCACTGCCTTTAGGGCCTTCAAATCCTCTCAAAACCCCCCAGAGTTTCTAGGATTCTGCCGACCCCGTTGAAGCACGGGCCTGGCTCAAAAGAGATAGAAAAGTTCTTCGAGATACTAGGTGTAGAGGAACGACACAAGACTATTTTCGCTTCTTACATGCTGAAAGGATAAGCTAACTACTGGTGGGAGTCCAAACGAAACCTAGAGACTGATGTTGTGATTCCATGGGATAGATTTACCCGACTATTCTTCGACAAGTATTTCCCTAGGTTTATGGAGACCCAGATGGAGATTAAGTTTCTAGAATTGAAACAGGATAAGATGACTGTGGCGAAATATGAGGCCAAGTTTACTGAGTTGTCGAGATTTGTGCCCTGAGTTTGTGAATACCGAAGAGAAGAAAGCACGAAGGTTTCAGATTGGTCTGAAACAGTGGATCCAAAACCGAATAGTGGCGGTGTTAGAGCTGACAGACTATGCCACCTTAGTACAGAAAGCCTCAATTGTTGAAGCTGGCAGTGTGCAAAGTGTGAAGGAAAAGGAAAATAGGAAGAGGAAGATAGGAAGCCAAGGCGGAGGAGGGGAGTAGGAACTGGAACAGGAGCCTTCCAAGCGGTTCGTCAGGGGAGCGGTGTCCCAACCTGCACGAGGCCCCGGATTCAGAAAGGCCCCGAGTGAGAGTGTTCGCCAGGGCGGCGGATAATTTAGGGCAACGTTCCATAGCCAAACCCGTGCCCCAATACCTGAATGTCCAAATATGGGAGAGACACCTTGGAGTGTGTACCCAGGAGAGAGCCCCTCTGAAATGTTAACAGGTGTGACCAAATCGGACACCTTGCCAACAACTATACCCGACCCAATGTGACGTGTTTCCAATATGGGAAGGTAGGACACATGAGAAAGGATTGCCCGATATTGAAGCCCGCAGCCTCAGGGATGAGCAGAGCTGCATCCAACCGACCCCCAGCTGCTAGGACCTTCAACAGGACGTTCAGGGCTGTTGAAAACACTGACGTGATAGCAGGTACCCTTTGTTAAATTCGAACATGAAAATGTTCTATTGATTCTGGAGCAACCAAGTCCATTTATATCTCAAGATTTTTCTAAAAAGTTAAAATTAACGCCAGTACCTTACGAGAGGTATACAAGCTGGGAAATAGAAAATAAAGAAATAATCCCTATGAAACAAGTACACCTAGTGCAAGTTGAAATTAGAAGGAAGATCTTCGAGGTGACTAATCCCATTTACGTTAGGAGAATTCGAGTAACTTAGGAAGGATTGGTTATCCAGTAATGGAGCGTAAATAGATTGTGAACGGAAGAGGGTAAAGATAAGAGTGCAAAATAAAAAGGAAATAGTATTTAAAGGTCAACGACGAACGGAAATTTCTAACATGCTACAGGAAAAAAGATTGTAAGGACGGGTAACGAGGCCTATTTGGCGTATGGTAGATACTAAGAAGG